>NW_010318575.1:0-78223 GCF_000700745.2 Antrostomus carolinensis | reverse complement strand
TCTTTCCCCAGAACCTGACTTTGCAGCTTCTAATAAAAATAGCTCACCATGTGGAAAAAGGTACATCCATCCTTACAAAGACTTACATCATTATGCTTTCCTTATGCTTCCAGAGGTACTGAAAATCTATCAAGAAGAGTAAGTCTGATTTGCAACTCCTATATTTGTAAAATCATTTAGACCTAAATGCAGTGTGTGGAAAATGTTGCTTCCAGATACAGTAAATTAAGAGTGTTGTCCCCACAGCACACAGTCCACCACAGAAGGCCAGCAAATGGATTACAGTCTGTTGTTTTCTTACCACATAGATTGCCATAGCCTTCTTTGATTGGCTGCTACAACTTTGATGTGACAGCTCTAATGGATTTAGTAGGCTATTACTTACTCAATTAGCCATTCTGTGTACCTGGTTAAGCTGACATCGAGAAATCTTGCACTTTTTTCTGGGGTTGTGGAGAGGGGAATATACATAATATGTACATATGCACAAAGTCTTGCTATTTTAAATTCTTACACCAGAAAATTAATCATCCCTTGTGATTGATCATTTTCAAACAATCCCATGTAATGCTTTAAAAATAAATCTTCTCCCTTACTATCTGCATGTTGTGTTGAGAATGGTTAAAGATTCCTATGAAATTCCACTCCATAAAACCACTAATCCAAGTAGAACTCAGCTGACCAGGCTGAATTTGTAGTTGGTTGGGAGCTACTACAATCAGTGCATGAATGCTCTGATTTGATCACTGCAACCATAGCAATAAATTCATGTTCCCTGTCTATAGACCTGCCATTACCCACAATGTGATTGCTGGTGTACGGCATGTGGTAAGAGAAATCAAAAGGGTTGTTGGGAAGGCAGGGGGATCTGCCTGAGGAAGGACTAAAGAATGGTTGTCCTAATGGAAATTCAAAGTGCATAAAGTGGTGCACTCTCCTGTTTAGCAATATAACAGGAGTTACTTCAGACTCTCTCTGAAGCACTACTCTAGCTTCAGAAAACGCAACATAAATCATAATGCAATCACAGAACAGTGCGTTCACTCTGCTGCCAGGTACGGAGAGGAGTAAAATGTTCAGGAGACATCCAACATGGACAGAATGCTCAGAGAGAGAGGAAGGGATAAGAAGGGAGAGTCTGGACTGAGAAGATCTTTTGTAGCCCTAGACACTGCAAAACTATCAGGCACAGAGTGTCTCGAGCATCAAAACCTTCCTCTGAATCAAGGAAGAAGAAGAGAGAGGAACCAACACAAGCCTGCTAGTGGCCATTGGTGTTTCTAGGTACTTGCAAGTATTCTGGGGATGTGCTGACTGTGAGGGGAAGGAGCCAAGTAGCACACCTCTATCAGCCTTGCTCGTTGGATAAGCAAGAAACACCTGCATCTATGTTAATGCCGGTGGAAACACGTATGAGCACAGTGGAGAAGTAGCCACTGGGAGCAGAGGACAGGAAGACATGGTGTTACTGAAGACTGAAGAAGCATCAGAGCAGCACAAGATCTCTCGCTTTTAGTGCAAACATTTCTAGACCTCTAGAGCACATCCAACCCCCTCCCAAAACTGTGCATACTCTTTTATTATATACAGTCATTGGCTAATAGCCTTTTTCCCTTGCATGTGAGGCTAGTGCTGCAGAATGGTCTGTGGGCTAAGACTCCGCTCTTGGGTTTTTTTTTTTTCTCCTCGTGTGGAAGGGTTTACACAATGGAAGAACAAGCTGAAATACCTTGACTCCAAAGATATATTCGTGTGAGTTTTACCATCCACCATCAGCAGGACACAGACTGTAGGAACTCAGAAGCCTGCTAACAGCTGGGCTACCATAATTTTATCATAGTATTTTGTATCTACATATATATCTCACAGTATGTTGTGCACACATGCACATATATATATATATATATCACATATACATGTACATGTTTGTGTACATACATATACATATACTTCTGGTTCCTAGTTGTGTGGAAAGAGACAAATGAGGTGGTCTTCCTGTTTTTATTTTAAATTATGCTCTTTATCATTTAGGTAGTAGCCTCCTTATCAAGAACTTAATTCAGTTCAAGTTCTTGGGTCAGTTTAAAATGTAAAACTTGAACAGACCATATGTCAATGGTCAGAAAAAGCATATTTTCAAAATTTTTGGTAATTTTGGACAAGTTTGTTTCTCAGAATGCTTTTTTGTGTATTAGTACTATTCATGCATCCTAGGCAGTCTCCAGAGCAGCCAGGATGGGCAATTAGGAGAACATGGACAGTACGCTACCATCTCAGTTTAAGTATGCCTTTCCCTATTTGTTATTGTATGGGGATTTTTAGATTAACGTAAAGATAGATATTGTGGATCCTCAATTGGTTGAGGCTAAAGCAGGCTTCAGCTCATTTAATGAAGCCCTCTCTGTATTATTTAGTGTTACCCAAAGTTTTCCCTTGCAGTGGCAGGGAGGTAACTTTCTTTTCCAAGACTGATACACAGGTTTGACAGTGTTTTCACTGCCATGCCCTAACCAAGCCCAGAACTTTGCCCTCCAGTGCAAGCCTCTTTATTATCCTCCCACTGTGCTTTGTGCACAAGCAAAGCCCAGCACTAAAAAGATCTGAAACACTGAAAAGATCTACAGCAGGAAAACTCAGCAAAATATTTCCCCTGTGATGCTCCTATCTGGCTCATATGCATCCCTTTGTTTTGTTGCACCACCTGAAGGAACCCCAAATGCAGGGCAGAACTTCAGGAAAACCTTATGGTTCCTCATAGCCACTTCTGAGACTTCCTGGTTCTTTATTTCTGAGTTGGAGAGCCCCTCTCCATGCCAACCCCAGAAGAGCAGAGCTAGGTTTAATCAATTAACCTCTGTGAAGTGATTTGCAATTGACTCATTCCAGTACTCTTTCTAGGATACAGTGGGGACTAACTACAGTTCCTTCCTCATCGCCTGTGAGAAGACCAGGTGCACATTATATCAAAGACATCTTCAAACCCATTGACCATTAAGCTGGTTCTTCAAAAGAGAAAATTGCTGCTGGTGGGAAACTGCTGGGATACAACTCTGTCAGAATCCTCCCTCTGCCTCCCTCACATCCTAATCCCAAGGGGGGACCCTATGTCAAAGACAGCCTCGCAAAGCCCTGCCTGAAAGCACCCAATGCTCACCTTGGAAATAGATGCCTGATTGGATTTGGAGAATCCTGGGAAGGGCTCTGGGGTCCAGAGAATGAATGAACTTCTCCAGAGTAGATGTCATGGTCCGCAGCAAGGCAGCATGTGGGTTTGGCACGTAGAGACCAGTGAAGACCTTTCGAGGTAGCAACGGTTGCAGCCTGGTGTATGTGTGCCTGGGAGAGCTCTGGGGCTCTGTGGCAGAGGGCAGAAGTATCACGGGGAGGTACTTCTGCTTCCTCCCCTGCGTGGCTGTGGCCACTTCCTCCCACAGCTGCAGGTGGAGTGGGGTGAGGTGGGGTGATGACGAAGCCGGTGGCCCCGTCACCAGGCTGGGGTACCTTTGCCCACCTAGGGTCTGCACCAGGCTGGGAGACGTGCAGGGGGTCCTGTGGGTACAGGGCTTTGGAGGAGGCAGGGGGATCTGCCACAAAACTGCATCTCACTGGTGACGGTTATTGACTCTGTAAAAAGAAGATACTGAAAATCAGCCCTTCCTGAAGTGGGGGAAAAACTTCAGATTTGGGTGGGGTTTGGTTGTTGTTTTCTGTCTTGGAGCACGGCAAAATAATTTGGTGTTTGTTCTCTTCAAAACCACAGATGGTTTTTGAAGAAAATAAATGAAAGCATTTTATTCTGATGCTTTTTGCTGTCTTAAATATTGTATCTGGATTTAAGACATACAAACTACTTCACCATGTAAACGGACATTATAACACAATGTTGTTACGCATAATAGCAAAGATTTTTTAATGTCAGCAGTGACTTGTGCGGATTTGAATTTGAGATGCTGCATCTTGGAATGAATTTTAAGAGGCTACTGCCAGATACCAAGTGAAAATCAGACTGCACTGAGGGCAAACCTCCAGCATTGATCCCAACTCTGCTGCTCTGAGCCTGATCAAGTGCTGTTATTGTCGCAGCATTCCTCTAAAGAGTGAGACCATGTAGCAAATAAGCAGCAGACTCAGATCACCAGGAAAACTGAAGTTACTGTGATTTCATGTTCCCTTACACCGCTCTCCTGTCTCCCTGAGGTGTCAGGAAAAGTAGGAAGTTGTGATAAAACAGTGAGTGAGGTAACCAACTGTTTATTTTAAAAAGTCTCGGTAGTTGCATTTCGCCTATATGTAATAATTTACAGAAGACAACATTACTCACACGTTAAAAACCTCACATACTAAAACCCAAAATGCTTAGTGTGCCCAGGCCTTTGAGGTGCTAGGCTAACTATGGGGTTTGAGGAGTCTGTTAACTTGGTCTTAACAAATATTGCTCTACAGAGTGTGAAATAGGTTTTATAAGTGGGGAGCCTGCAGGTGCAGAGCTCACTATTGCCAGTTGTTAACACCGCAGGTGCTGCAGGCAAGATGAATAACAGGACTTTGGATCTAGGAGTGACAGGTATTAGTAAATGCCAAACTAGAGAACGTGCACTGCCAACCATTCATCAACTATTTTAACACAAAAGATCCCTCATTCTCCCCTCCCAGCAACACACACTTGAAATTAAGCAAATATAATTGATCTAGGAGAGAGCTGGGGAAATCACACACATTCAGTGGTAATCAAAAAACCCATATTGTAAAAAGCTGGTTCTTATAGGGCACAGAGCGCTGGAATGTGTGAGTGGTTTTAGCTGTTTCAGTGGGACATCTTTATACGTGTAAAAATTATTTGTGTAACTAGTGAATCAACAGCAATTTTCTTGATGTACTGGCTCCCAGGGTTGTTAGGTATTGTGTCAGTGCCAGCAGCTGGGCTTTACCTGTCTGCATTGTTTTGGTCTATGGATAAAGAGCCCCTAAGGCCATTTCTACTGTTCCTGAATTCACTTGTATTTGGCTCTTCACTTTGATAAGATTGCCAGGAACAACACCACAAAAAACATTTAACATAAACTGCAAACGCACATAAAAATTAATAACTGGTTTCAAAATCACTTGAATCCAACAAAACAAATGTACAAACAAGCATGGATTTCATACAAGAAAAAACAGAACAAAACCCTGAATCCAGCAGCCCAACAGTAAGAAGACAGCTGCAGCTCCACGCTCCCAGGGCCAACCAGCAGCATGTGTTCCAAACTGGCACAGACATGCACACACACATATACAGCACCTATACACATAAATACACAGCCAGCCACACAGCTCAGCCTTGGCAGAAACCACAGCACTCACACAAGCACCACAGCCTCATCCTGTTTCCCTCTCTGGCCAATCTAGATGAAGGTCTGCTAGTGGTAAATATATACATATGTATATATGCATTGGGGATCCCTCTGGTAGCTGG
Source organism: Antrostomus carolinensis (assembly GCF_000700745.2). Taxonomy (NCBI): domain Eukaryota; kingdom Metazoa; phylum Chordata; class Aves; order Caprimulgiformes; family Caprimulgidae; genus Antrostomus; species Antrostomus carolinensis. The sequence goes on along the minus strand of NW_010318575.1, from coordinate 72,768 downwards.
GCTTGGGCACAGTCCACCCAAGTAACTGGCCTCTGATCCTGCTGGCACTGGGGCGTGCGAGCAGCCCTGGAGGCCCACAGCCGTGTGCCAGTGGCTGCTACAAACACACCTAATACACATAAGCACACACAGACACACAGACACACAGACACAGACACACACCCCCTCCTCTGGCTACCAAGCCACTCGCCCTGCTGGCACCCACGTGGCCCTGCAACTCATGGTCCCGCTCCAGCTGCTGGCACTTAAGCCCCCATACATACATACACACACACACACACACACACACCCCCTCACACAGGAAAATATTTTGAAAGCTGAATGGGAAGCCTGGACAGGCTGTGCAGATGGGGCACAGGGCATGGCCAGACAAGAGTACTGACCAGCAGCCTGTTTATGTGCCACCAGCCCCTTCTATACCCTTAAGCCCTGTATTTTTCCCACTCTTATTCCTCCCAAAACTACCTTGATCCCTCCCTTTCCCCACCTTTGGTTCTTCTAAACACTCCATAGTAAATCTTGTACTTGGGTGTTGCCCTGCATCCCATAGTGAGTCCCGTACCTGTAAGTACAGCCCCCCTCAGTCTATAAAGTGCCCTCTCCCCTCAGCTCATGGGGTGGGCATCATGCCTAGCTCAAGGACTGATCATGCTTCTGCAGTGCCCTGGGGGGCTCTAGGAAGGGCTTAATTTCTCTGATGGGTTATTGGGGTGCCCTGCTGGTGCTGGTGTCCCTGTGCCTCCTCAGTTGTGAGATGAGCTGTTAATGGGCTGATGGCTCTCCAGTAATGTGCCTGGAAATACCCTGGACAGGCTACCTCTGGGGTTCCTTCAGCCACCATTTTTCCTCTGTGTGTGCAGAGACCAGGTTTTTGTCGCACAACCTAACAAAACTGATTGTCTTAGGTGCAATGAAGGAATTACATATGCATTCGTCTGAAACTGCAATACAAATCAGGAACGCTACCTGCTGCTCACATGTCATCAGAGAAGTCCCCATCTCTGCTAGCATCTAGACTGGTAAATGAGAACTACTGGTCTCTTTTCCCAAATGCTCTGCAGGAGCTTTTTCCAGTTTGATGTGCAATGCTAAGTGCAGAGAAAAAGAATTTGCCATCTCCAAACCATGCTTGATCCCAGAGTGGAAGATTATCACACGATCATAATAGTCTGCTGGTAATAAGGGACCATTTTGGGGGGTTATCCTACTGGAAATTAAATCCTCAGGAGGATTTGACTTGGAAAAATTCCTTTTGCTTCATCCAGGTTTCAATATTGAAGATTAAGACAAGCTGCTGAAAAATGCATGTGTACTATACTGAGAGGAGACAATACCTGAGCCCATTTTTCCCATACTGAAAGAACAGAGATCACAAACCTCTCCTTACCACACCTCCATTTCTGAGTTATTGCATTCTTCACAAAGAGCTTATCAGGATCTACATGTTACCTCTGTCCAGCGGGAGTCAGGCAGCATTTGGTTTGTCCACTCCATCCCCTACCGCCAACAATGGGGTGAAGGACAAACCAGGGCACGGGAACCTGCAAGAGCCAAAGTGGCCATGAGTCCTCATGCAGCCACAGTGTCAGCAGCTCCAGTTGCTCTGGAAGACGTGCACAAACCAGGAGCCACATCTCCCCAAATTGAAAAGCCCCTGTTCATTCCCTCAGGGAGTGGCCAGGAACCAGTTGCAGGGGAATGTGCCAGAAAAGTAGTGGTTAGTTAATTCAGAAAAATGGACAAATGGGAGAAACACAGAATTTTGAAAACTATTTCCAATAATATTTTTGTACAATGCTGATGAATATTCAAGTGTTTTACTTACTGGTTTTCAGGAAGCCAATGAAGTGTTTCCAGTTTCTGAATAAAATCAGTTCCAAGCCTGTGAAGTTTTGTGGGGGTTTTTTTTTGAGCTCAGGCCATTCTCCAGATAAATGTAGCCATTAGTTGAGCTGGTTGAAGGGAATGTTTAAAACTATTCTGCAAATACGAAATCAGGCATTATGAATGCAGGAAGAGAGGTCCCATTTATTAAGCTTATAAACACAGAGGTAATGTATCTGATTCTGGAGCTGGCAGAACAATAATTTCAAAGAGAAAGAAGCTTTAGGGAAATTGTGAACAGCCAAGCCCTGGGAGGCCGGTGTGAGTGAGGTTTATATTGAAATATACTCATATTGAATGCTTATGCTCAAGATACTGCAGGAAGTTCAATACACCTATGTATGTTTTCCAGTGTAAGATGGAAACTCCACCTGTCACTAAAAATAAAGTCAGACTAAACTGTAGGAAATCCTCCCTAACACAGGTGCATTGAGCTGTGAAATAATCTCCCAAGGGAACAAGTGGACACCTGGGATGTTTAGACCTTGAATAAATATAGGATTATAGGACATCTTCAAGAACAATTCTGATAAAGAAAGGGAGATAGGTCATCTATTCCTATAGGTGATCAGCTGTAGCGTCATCCTTCATTTATAGTAATCTACTGGCTCAATAGCTAAGTCAGGTGAACAGTATTATACTGAAACTGCTCCAGAGGTGAACCCAGCATGAAAAGAAGCCATGGAAAGGTCAGGACCTGGGATCTTCCTCTCCCAGTCAGTACTGGTCCTGGTAGGATCACTCTGGTTTCATACAACTTACCCAAGAAGCACCTGCCACTCAACTGACAACCATGCCTTTTCAATGGCCTTTGTGATGTAAACTGGTGGTGTCTGCAGCCTGAGCAAGGTGTCCCCATCATGAGCAAAAAAATCCAATCTCTACAGCTGCATCCCTGGATTTATCCCAGAGAGACAGGACCTGAATTGGCTATAAGACCTAACTGAAACAACAACATGAGTTCTTGTAAGGAGTTACAACATGATGGATGGATCTTTGTGTACAAGCTTTTTCTACTGCTTCTGTATGTATAGGTGGATGGGATCAATTGCCCAATAATGCCAAAATGATCACCTCTTAAACACTGAAATAATTCCTTACAAAGAAACCTATCTTTGTTAGTCTAACATTTAACTTATCCTCCAGCATCTACATTTGCTTCTAACTTCACCTGAAAAGATAAGGCACTCATTGCACAGCATATTTCAATGACGCCAAAAAGATGGGGTTTTTTAGCCTTCCTACTTCCATGGGCAGCCTCTGCTCATACTCCCCCTAAGATGAGTCAGTTTGGGTAGAGAAGTTTTTAATCCTGCAGACAAAGGCACAGCAAGATCCTGCTGAAATTTAAAAAAAGGAGCCATGCTAAAAAGCAAGGATGATTACCCACAGAAATTTATCAGCTGAAGCCCATATATAAAGATAAAATCTACCCTTCTAAAGATATTATCTTGCTCTGCTCCAAGTTTTTGGACTTGGTAGAAAAGAAGTGATTGGGTTGAAAATCCTAAAACACCTTCACAAAGCAGGCGGTCACCCCAGTGAATTGTGATGGCTCCTGGCTTTAAAATCTTGGAACATTTTAATGCCCTGTGATTGTATTGTGAAACTTCCTTTATGTTTCAGGAACTATGTTTTGGGTTCTTTGACATTTCCTTACAGCTCAGCAGAGAGATCTTAGACGTGCTCTTCATATGAAATTGAAATAGCTTAGCAGGTGTGAACAAAAGTCTTTTAGTAAAAGCTCCTGAGCCCAGAGGGTTGTTTGCCAATGTTTGACTCCAGTGAACAGTCTATTGAAGAGCCAGGATCCCACAGTGCTTATAAAAGAACTGAAGCACATGTACACACACACATTTTGAAATTTTTGGCTGACTGTTCTTATGGACTGAACAATAATAACCTGTGGGTATTTTCTACATTTTATTGAGCAATTCTGTACGTACTGGAGACAAAGGTCTTTCCATTGATTTTAAGAGGAGTTAGAGTAGATTCTTAATAAGGAAGAGTTACGGCTTTCGGTGAGTTGTGGCTTCCCATAGAAACATCTTGCTGATAATGCCATTTTAAGTTAGAGTGCTGCAAAGACTATTGAAATGCATTTTTTCCAAAGTTTGTTCAACAAAGAGCAGTAGCTTTGCATATATCAGCAAACTATAGGAAATATATCTCCAGAAATCTCCCTCCAACTGTTGGTAAGTGTGATTAGCATCATGGTCTTAAAAAATTCATTTAAAGTCTTAGCACTGTGTATGAATTGGTCACTCAAAACCCTGAAAGGTTCAAGTGCTGCACAGGCAGGAAGCTCTACTAATGTTTTGTTCAACCACAGAGAAAAGGACGTGATCTGAGATTTCTAAGCTCTGCACTAGCACGGACTCAAAATCTCAAGCTAAAAGTTCCCCTATCTATTGACAGGTACTAATTAATGCTACCTGTCTTTATAAACATATGAAGATGATTGATTCTTAAGTGTTTATTATAAAGTATTTTGAAGATAAAGCAGAATGCAAATGTTTAATACTATAGGGTTCCTGGGCCTTTCCAATATAAAAAGGAATGTGTCAAAACAGGTGTTTATACAAAACGGGCCACCCAGGTGATCCCCAACTAGTTTTACCATTTTTTATTTAATAGCAGAGAACGTGAACTCAGTATTTCCATAGGAATATTAGTATCTGCCACACTGTAAAAATCTATCCAGGCACTTGACTGACCCTCAGCATTCCAATAGCTCAGCAAATATTAAGCATTTTTGGACTCTATCTTCCATACTCTGATTGGGCCATCATTTTGCCAGAGTAGGCTTGAAGCAGAGAGTTTACAACTTAGTCAGGGTTACATGGAAAATCTGTGGCAGAGCTATGGCTTGTGTCCAGATCTCCAAAGTCTGACCTGAGCGCCCTCACTATAGAACTATTTTCCTACTCTATCTAAAAAAAAAAAAAAAAAAAGTCAAACCAATCACCTCTGTAGATTTCATTAAATAGCTGGTTTCTGTGTGTTGTTTGTTTGGAAAGGATAGAAAAAGGAAGGGAGGGACTTAAAAAAAAAAAAAGACATTTCACAGTTTTAAAGAGAGGTACAGATCCATTAAAGATTTACTTCGGGAGTAAAAATTAATTGAGATATCTTCAAATTACAAAAAGTGTTTTGAAATATATTTGGCATATCTTCAATGTATTTTTGACAGCTGGAGACATGTTGGAGAACTTTTTGGAATTAATTTTATATATCACTCTCTCCCTTTGTGATTTCTTGAGTGAGGTGTGCTGTAATTTATATTTAAAGAGGCTGTGTAGGTTTCTAGGTGCTATTAAAGGAATCCAAAATATTTTTTTTGCACCCCGCGACTGTTCAAAGAAAAGGACACTGAATTCATTTAAATATATTTGTGAAAGATTGATTCCCCCAATGGAATTTACACATCTACTTTCACTAATTATTCCTGAAGTTTCACCTGTCAACTGACAATTTTCTACAGAAGTGAAGCAAAACAGTTTGACTTTCCATGACAGCAAAGAGCTTTAACAGAACTAGAATGAAAACTAGCATCTTGAATTCCATAGATCTCTAGTGTCTACATCACAAGAAGAAAGAGCAGTAATAACCCCTTTTTATTTGAGCATTAGAACCCAGAGTTTAGTCTAAGGAGCTGGGAAAAGAAATCAACAAAACATTTATTTTAATAATGGTTACCTTGAATTTTTTGTCATCCTTAATATTTAACTTAAATGACAGACTTGTTGTCTGATGTTCAAATTAATGATAAAGTGGTGGCACTGAATATGTTTGCCTATTTTTATTGGAACTGAAATATCAGCTGTCATTTTAAAATACATACAAAACCAAGCATTCCTCTCTCTCTCTTTTTTTTTTTTTTTTTTTTTAACCGTTAATGAGAACATTTCTAAAAAAGGTACACAGAAAGATAGTCTGTCAGGCACACAATTTTATTGGCCTGATTTTGGAAACAGCTTCAGAAAGTTGGAGAACAAACTTAATTGAAATTACTTCCACTCTGTATATGAAGTTGAATCTAAAAGCAAATTGTTTCTGCAGGAAAATTGGGTTTCATCAAAGAATAAAGGCTCCATATAAAATGCAGTTAACATTTGCCAACGTATAAGTTAAATTGATTCTAATTTCCTACCTTTTTCAAGGCATTGATATTACCCTGCTGCAAGGCATTTTGGTTATCATTATTATTTTACCATATGAAAGCTTAAATGCATTTGCTGCTTAAGTGATCGGCATCTATGGCCTTGTTCCAGTTATCCCTTGCTCTTTCTTAAGGAGAGGCAGTATAAAGCTTTCAGTAATTGGAGGACCTCTTTCTTGGAGGGTTTTTTATTTGGAAATACACAGGAGAATTGAACACAGATGAAGGGATTTGAAGAAGTCTAAGCTGTGGGAAAACTAAGATCTGAAATAAAGAAAGGTTAAAGAGTCGGTTTTTTGGAAGAGGCAGCCAGACTCTCAGGCTGGCATCTGCCAGAGTTTCAGGTCGTAGGAGAAGAGGGTGCCCTGGGAGTTCTCAGTCTGTCCTCAAAACTCCTCATCCCTAGAGATAGTGGGGTTGGATGCCAGGACCTGTCTAGATGTTGTCACAGGCACAGATAGAACGAGTGCTCTATGCCATGTTTGTGTCATATGGGGTTTTTTAACTTATCAGCAATAAAGTTATTTGGTTTCAGGAAAGGGTCCCAGCGCAATTAAATAGAGATTGTTTTTTAAATTAATGCAGAATCCAGCACATTTGGCCATAAAATAAACTGAGAGCAGCATAAGCAATGTACATTTGCTTCATATCAAACAAAGATAAGCATCCTCCTCTTTTCCTCTTCCAGTCCTATTTCCCCCTTTCCAAGACAGGATAGTTTCACTGGGCTAGCCCTTGGTTAGCAGCCAACACAGCCATTCATCCATTCCCCCCCACCCCCAGGCAATAGGGGAGAGGATTGGGGGGCAAGGATAAGGAGACTCATAGGTTGAGATAAGAACAATTTAATAATAGAAATAAAAGGAAACTTAAAGTAATACTAATATTAAAATAGTAGTGATAATTATAACAGTAACAAAATATGAAAATGAGTGATACACAGTGCAATTGCTCACCACCCACTGACCGAGCCCGCCCTGTTCCCAGATAATGATCCAGGAGGAGCAAAAATCCCAAACTGAAACTGCAATCCCCAAAGAGAGAGCTGAGAAAAAGTCAGAGAGAGCTAAAAGAGGAAGAGACCCTCACTAATATACTGGATGTGACGTGATATGATATGGAATATCCCATTGGCATATCCAAATGCAAATTTATCTTATTAATTTAAATATTCCTCACCCCCTTGGATCTTGCACTTGCAGACTAACAAAACATGAAGTCCTTCACTTCCAGTGACAAAAATGCAAACACTGGTATGTTATCAGTGTCTCTCTCATAACAAATTCCAAGCTGAAAGCAAAAAATGCAGCGCTATTCTAGCTACTAAAAAGAAACCCAGCTCTGTTCCAGCTAAAAACCAGAACACAAGAGCAGAGCGTGGCCTTTTCTGCTGTGCCTGGTACCATTAACATAAACAGGTCATGAAACCCCCTCTAATGCCCTAAATGGTGGCACACACCCCATCCTCTACCTTGCACAAGAAACACAGTACTTTCAGTAGCTGCTGGCCAACACTTTTTTCGAGTCCCATACAGTCTTCATCATCTTTGTCGTAGACTACAAGAAACAGGGAGATCACTAACAGCATGCAGCACACTTCCCACTGTGAGAAACTAGGCCTTCAGAGACTCATTTGGGAAAAGTGCTGAAAAACAAATGTATTTCCTTATCAAATTGGTCAATAAGCCTGTCTTCTCAGCTCTGGAGGAAGAAAGAGCACAGGGGCTTTTCTCCAAAATAACCTATAAAAAGCCTGCAAACCACCATTTTTTCTTAAAGAACCCATAGGCAGCATTTATTCTAACTTTTCTAGTGTGTATTTTAGCCCTTTCCTATTAAAATACTCAGTCCAGAAGCTTCACCATGTTTTGTCTGCTTTTCTAAAGCTAAATAAATCTCATTACATCTCATGCAGAGTGGTAAGTTACTGAGCTGAACACATTGCATCTATTTCCTCTTGTAGGGAGTTCTGCAATATGGAACATATGTTATGATCCAGCCAAGGCCCTTTCACCTTCTCCTTCTCCACAAATTTCATTTAAATGATCTAAGATTTCAAACAGTCTGTAAGGAAATATCCCGGGGCTCTCACTTTGGAGTTTAAGTCCTTCTGCCAGCCTTTCATTTTGTTTTCAATTTGTTTGGTCTACATTTATTTGACATCCAAGAGCAGTTGTGACCCTTGGGCATCTCCTTCAATGTGTTCCTAGCACATGTTCTCCTTGGTGAAGCATGCATTGCAGCAGTTGGACCCTTCTCCTTCTTCCTGCTCACCATACTGCTAGCAACCCCAAGCCATGGGGTGCTGAGAGCCTGTGGGGCACTACAGCATTCTGGACTTTCTGGTGCTGAGCACACTGTGAGATCTAACAAACAGCCGGTTGGAACAGATAGATACAGTTTGAAAAACAAAAGTCTACAGCTCCCTTCATATCTCTCTGAGGAATGTATTTATAAGTGTTCTTGTAGAATTATGCCAACAAATTAATTCAAACAGACTACACACAGCTAGAGGATGAAATCTGAAAAGCCATCGCTTACACCAAAGTTCCTTTTACAAACAACATATTTTGCTCATTTCTTTTTCTGCATTCAGCTCTCTGTTCACCTACAGAACCCACCAACACAGTGTGGCTGAAGACAAGCTTGCCAAGGAAGATTTAATACATCATATAAAGGAAGGTACTTAAGAAAGGGAAAAACACCATCCAATCTGAACACTTACACTCTTATTGGAAGAGAGAGCAAAATAAAATTAAACTAAGCAGAGTTACAGCAAAAAAAGCAGCCCAAAGATTGAACAAAAATGCTGAAGAATATTTGCCAATTCATGTTTTAAAACACAGTTGAGGATGCTGTACAGCTTCCTAAAACTAGTGGATAATCAGAGCCCCTTGCTCATCCAAGCTTGTCCCATAATAGGCACTCATCACAATGCTGCTCCCTGGGGTTGTCCTCTCTCCTTGCTTGGACAGCAGCAAAAAGAGCGATCGACTCAAGAGATGCTTGTAACTTGGGGTGCCTCACCTCATTTTGGGCAGTTTTGGTCTCCCCAGAATACTGTATTTCTGAAACCTGTTCCCAGGCCATGTGTTTTAACCCAGCACCATGGCAAAAGACCATACCTCCCCACTTCCACATGGACATCAGCTATGGTAATGTTATTGGAAGCTGTGTGTGGGAAAATTTATTTTTGCCACACTCCCTTTTCTAGTTAATGTTTAAGTCTCATACCAAAGTCACTTATTGGTAGCACATTTCAGGAACTGCCACAACAGAAAGTCAGTGGCACCATACACACTGGAGTACATTCGCCTAGATATTCCTATTTCCCTTCTCTTAAAACCTAGGATCTTCTATTGAGTTAAGCAACCCCTCCCATACATTGTTGGGTTAATCTTTTTCAAATCAAACACACTTAAACACATCACTAACCAAACCTCTTCCTGTGCTGTTTCACATTGCTTTTAAAGTCCACAGATCTTTAAAGAATTGGAGAGACCTTCAAAGAACTGGAAGGGAGCAGGCTTTCTCACCTCCTCCCCACCCCAGAGAAGCACTGGAAGGCACAAAAGAGCAGTTGCAGTTGTTTCACTTTGTAACACGCTTGGTAGACTTTGAATGACAAACAGCAAGAAGCTTGCTTTCAGAGGTGTCCACTGATCCTGGCTCAGGTGGGATGTGCTGGTCCAGCCATTTAGCGTAAATTTCAAACTACTCCTTGAAATAGTTTCTGCTGAAAAGTTGGTAATGCTAATAAAAGGAGATAATACCATGTTCCATCCCTGCCTGCTGAGCTTCAGCCTGTGCTAAGAACCAGAAGATAAAAGAGTATAGAGGAGGAAAAAAAAAATCAGTGAAAGCAAGAATTAAAAAACAAAACAACAAAACTGAGCAACCTAAACTGTATTTTGGAAAGGGCAGTATATAATGTCCATTTGCTGGATCACAGTCATGTACAAAGACCACTTGAAAAAGAGGAAAAACAATCAGGTAAAAATATAGAGTTATGATAGGACAACTGAAAAACACCCCATCTTAAAAAGGGATGAGTATCTGTCCTCCTTAAATGTTTGTGTGGTCTGTGATGAGTCCAGAATAGACATCTCACTGGCAAACTCAAAGTAATGAGTAAGATCAGGACATCATGATACTATGACGAGTCTTTGCATGACCAAGTAAGTGTGTTACTTAAAGCCTGAAAAGTGAAGATGTGGAAGATGCAGGCTTGTATGTGTACATCATCAAAGTAATTGTCATGTTTTACTCTCTGCTTTTCCCAGGGCCATCTGCTAATTCAATTTTTATTTTGGCATGCTGGGCTGTAAACACAGATACCAACTTGCAGGGCATATGCCCCTCCTCCACCCAATTTCTGCAAATTTTCCCAAATGCTAAGTAGTATAGGATTCTGAACCTATTTCATTTATCAAAAGTTGGTTTATGTTTTCAAGACACTCAGAATCCTTCTCAGTCTTCAAAATCTTCCTTTACAGTGGCTCCCCTGAGGAGCTGCTGCTTCTCACAGTGCTCTCCCAAAATGCTTGCCCTCTCACCCCCCAGTCTCTAATGTTGCTTTTCTCAGTATAAATTTTGTTCTTCTAAGAAAGGAAAAACAAAACCAGACCATCATTATGTTAAAAAACAAGGAACGGAAAGAAGCCTGCAAAATAGCACTTGGCTCTCAATTAACAGTGGGGCAGGGGCTGAGAGCATGCCTGTGAAATCATGCCTGAGCTATAACTTACTGGCACACTTACTTCTCATTTGTTGCTTGTCCTCAAAACTAAGACAGGGACTATCTGAACAACCATGTTCAGCATTGCAGCAGTGCTGTTCTCATTTTTTTGATCAGCAATGACAAATATGGTATCACAAAAATTGCACTTGTAGGCTTCAAGGCAGCTAACCACCTGAGTCCAAAATCAAGTGGAATTCATGGGTCTTAAAATGAGGTATGTGAACTGATCCTCAAGTCTGTTGCCTGTGCTAAGCCTGGTTTTGGGGGATTATTATTTTTTTAATATCTTTTGTGATACCTACTCAGGTCTCTCCTTTACTGAAGGAGCTGCTCGCATAAATTGCCCATTTCTTTCCTTGACACTGTCCTTGCTCAGCATCTTTCATCCTCAGTGGCCCAAACCACCTGTTCAATCTTGCTTGACCACCAGCATGACGTACATTCAATATTTGAGACTTTTTCACTGACGGGGGAATTCAGGAGTTTTATTTCCTTCTCTATATTTCAAAAGTGCATGTTTTTTGGGAAGTTCCCATCTCATCTAGATTGTTTTGTACTCTCCATCCCGCCTATTCTTACATCCAAAGCCAGTGCTTTCTGTGTTGTTGCCCAAATAACCCACAAACAAGATTCCTATCTTCTGTTCAGTGTCTATTTTATTCTCTTTCTCTTGTGCAAAGTTTATAAATCTCCCTGTGCAAAAGCAAAAGGCCTATTCCTTGGGCCTCTGCCCATTGTGGGTCCCCCTGAACACACTATAGCATCCATCATACCTGTACCTGCTACCTCTAATCCACTACCAGCAGTTTACTTGTGTTTAAGGACAGAGACTGCTGCAGGCTGTGACTCTGACTACTTAAAGGTCTATCATCTTAGAAAGGGTCTGTGTTAAGCAAGGCTGTTATTTGAAGTAAACAAGTGCCTGAAAGGAAGGCACACTGAAGTAGAAACAAAGCCTGCACTCCTTCCCTGTTTTTTAAAAGAAATTTTTAAAAGCCTTTGCCACAGACAAAACCACACAGCTATTTTCTCACAGCTGTAATTACAGCTCACTGTCACACTAGCTGAACCAGCTCATCTTGCTGGAGGAGAAATATTAGAAGAACCTATACTATGTCTACTGCTTTTATGCTCCATTTTTATCCTCATCCCTGAAGTTATCTGACCTGTGAGAACTGCTCAAAAACTGCTGTATTTCTTAATGCAAGGTAAACTAGAAACCTTGATCATTTCAGAAGATGAAACTAAGCAGCAACCTATCTATACAGTTTAAACTGCATCCACCAAAGTTTCAATGATAAAATTTTGTGCAACATTAAACGTGCAGTGCCACAGCTTCTCAAATCTGTGATTTCTGCCTAGCTCAAAATGAAGGCATACACTCCTTCAGCAGGTGGTTTCAAGCATTTCCAGTAAATAGAGGCAATTTTGTGCTGCTAATCCGTATCATCAGCAAGTTTCATAACACCTTCGTCCTGAAACTGGGGTAAAAGGCAACAGCACCAGGTTCTGTGCTGAAGGCAGTTTGGACTGTGGGCCCAGATGGGCTATTTATTGTGCCCACACATGGATACAGCAAATGGATTAGAAAGACTAATAAAACATGAGTAGTGAGACTTAATGTCCTTGACCACAAATGAACTGGGATTTCACCTGCTGGGACTTAAGTAAAACAACTGTATTTCAAAACTTTTCTGAAACTTACCATAGTTTGGCTTTATGATCGTTATAGAAAACAACTCACTCTGGTTACCCCAAGAGAGAGGTATGTCTCTAAAGACACTATAACCTCTGGTTTCATGTTTGCTATTGGAGTGCAAAGAGACAGTAACTGTCTTAAAAATTTCAGAACTCTGCAAAATACTGTGTCTATTGGAGTGCAAAGAGACAGTAACTGTCTTATCAGAACTCTGCAAAATACTGTGTTGTTTCAGTTACTATTCTACAAAAGATTAGATACACAAAAGAAAAACAAAAGTTTTCCACCATGAAATGGAAAGGGTTCACAGTGGTTTGCACCTGGCAGGAAAATACACACAAATTATCACAACCTGGAGGTACTGCCAGATGCCATTCTTGTGCTTATTACCAACAAGCCCTGAGGTATTCCAAAGCTTGCAGAAAGATCATGTTTTGGTTCCATGTCCAGTAGAGAGAGTTTGTTGCTGGTTTTTTTGTTTTTTGTTTTTTGGTTTTTTTTTACCACAGACTTCATTTTTTCTGCTTACTTACTGGAGATCTGAAAAATCTTTGAGCATATGGGGATTTCAGATTTATCTTGATGTAATCTGTGAAAAAGTCAGGACTATTTTCTGATCCAGATGGAAGCTAGAAGGGGTAACAAAAGACTACTAAAATCAAGCTTTTGTATCTCAATAAGGCACAAAAACATCTGTTCTTTGTTGGCCAAGACACAGTTAATAAACATTATTATTAGGTAAGGATCCTATTGTGCCTGTCATCATACATGTCAATCTCTGCATAAATTAGGACTCTAAACCCAACAGCAGGGAAATAATGAATTTCTGAGAAGCGTGGGTCAAAATAACGTTTATGCCTGTCAATCACCACCACAATCTCACATCATTCTTTTACTCAGGCTTAAAGAAAAAGTATCCAGCAAGCTTAAAATAATTTAGGAACACTTCTATATTGTCAGCATCTCAAATTTTGCTCAAACAGAGCCTCTAGTTAAAAAAAAAAAAAGAGACAAGGTTTTGCTGCATGAAGTTGAAGGGAAATTTATGGGATTAAACCTCTGCATACATAATCTGTTCCTAGCAGATTCTTCAACCTCAGAAGGTAAAGATGTAAGCGAATGTTCACAGATACCCTTGACTACCTTGGATCTGCAGAGGTTACAAGACCTTTGACTGTTTAACAAAGGAAGACCACTAGCAATAAACCACCACAAAGGTTCTTTTGTAAGATAAGGATCAGACCTCTATGTGACACAGGAAAGTACAGCAGAAAATGAGTTACTTTTCAGTACAGAGCAGGGCACTATAAAAACAGCTTTTACATCTATTTCAAGATCTCAGGGTTTCTTCTGACACAACAGCAGAATTAAGCTTAAAAGAGGCCCTTTATACAGTCATTTGTCAGTCCAGGTGGCCTGGCCACACCATGATTCTGCAACATTTTTTCTCAGGCTGCCCCTTCCTTGTCCTTTAACATTTCAATTCACAATAGAGGCTCAATGACACAGCACTTGCCTACCACGGCTTCCCCAGTTTGCTTTTTTAGACCTCTGATTTTGGAAATTGCTAAGCCATTTGAAAGAACACACTCCTGCAGTAGCTCTGGCTTTCATGTTTCTCTAACGAAGGATGTTTCTTAATGTATTACCTTGGACAAGGCAAGGTCATACCATAAGATATATATAATTTTATTATCTGAGTGACTTCCTGAATGACATAAATCCCCAAAACTGCTTGCATATACTGAGGATACTAAGCTTCAAGCTTCAAACTCATGCTTGTGACTGTTTTCCAGGAAGGCAAGGACTCTTTCAAAGCTGTTTTTTCCTGATGGCAGCATTTACCCAGGAAGCAAGAAATATAAATTCTACAATCTCATCGACCAGCTGGTGTCTCATCTCTCAGGACCTGGTTAAAAGTTCAAAAACTGTGTCTCTTCACACCTCCTTCTGTGATTCTGTGAACAGGAAAGGCAGCTTCAGGGGGCTAAAAAAAAAAAAAAAAAAAAAAAGAAAGCTGCTCTCCATAGAGAGTGTTGAGGTTCAGTAGCTCTTGCTTTAGCAAACTTCAGTCTCCATGACACTGCTTTAGACACGTCTAAGGATTTAAGATGTTCAAGGCCTGATATGGTCCTTCAGTGCTGGATCCTAAGATTTGGTTATTTAGAGAAAATTCAGATAGTTTGAATACATCCCTAAGTTACCTCTTTGGTTACTGTTCTACAGAAAATGAACCTAAGCCACCAAAGCAACACTTGGAATTCCTTCCACTAGCAACTAAAGAGACTAGGACACTGGAGTCATCACTTGTCAGTTTTAGAGCAAAGAATATCTTCTCGCACAGAGCAATCGTGTTTTTGGGAACTTGTACACTCCTGTGGTTCCTTTCATTATGTGACATTAGACCAGTTTCAACTTCATTCCTTTCAAATTTGAATCATCTCACACTCCTCCACAGATGAAGACTTTCATGCTGCTTCTTTGTATTCTGATTTGATGCTCATTTGCTCTCTCTGTATCTACAGCTTGTGTTGGTCCAGACTTCATTTTATGACGCTGAGGAAAGCAGAGCCCGTGTACCTTGCAGGCTGTGGTCACTTGACCAAGTTTGTGCTAGTATTTCAGCAAAGGCAGTAGCCAGCAGAAAGATTTTGATAAGCCCTGAAACCTATTGACTGCTCCAGGGCAGGAGCTGCAGACACACTGCAATACTGGTGCTGGTGGTTCTTCAGTGCCTCGGGGAGTAAAATATTACCCTCTTCAAGTTTCCAAGGTCAGGAATACTTACCTTCCTCCACTGCACACTCCCTTTATGAGAAATACCTGTTCTTCTGGGGCAGGACAGGTTTTCCTAGTCTCCCCATTTCTCTTTCTTCTGTCTTGCACAGGTATAAGAAAAGGATACAGGAGCAGCACCTATCCAGGGGAACAGAGCTTCCACAACAGAGCTTCCACAAAACAAACTGTCTCTTCCTGATTTTATACTAAAAAGCTGATTCTAATATTGCCTAAGAGACTCCCAAGATAGATCATAACTGGAGAATTATGTTTCTCATTTGCTTCTCACACATCCCATTCCCTTTGCACACTTTTCCCTGGCCTTGCAAGGAACTTTCTGCAAGTTTTTTTTTCAATCATGAGCTATTGCAAAAGCTCATTAGGTCACCAGAGTCAGCTATAGTTACCAAAACTACATGACTCTCAGAGTACTTGAACATCACAGGCAGAGTTCCCATTTGCAGAATAACAACTGGCAGCTATAATACCTTCTGGCAGAGGGGGATGCTCCCATGGAGGACTCCTGTGAAGGCACAGTGTGCTGCGATGCCAGGATTCATAGTGGCATTGGCACCAGTTGTGATTAATATACAGGGGAAACTGGACACAAAGATTTTACCAAGGATTACGAAGTACTGATGGGGATTGACCCTGCTGTCTCCAAAACATGAGCTCTCCCTGAAAACAACTGTTCGTTCAGCCTAATGGCTTTTCAGGAAAGAAAAAAAACCCAACAACCCAACAAATCAACAACAAAAAAACTAAACCCACAAAAAAACCAAACCCACAAAAAAACCAAATCCAAACACATAAAAATCACTCTGGTCAGTATGGAATGTGGCTTTTGCATTCCAAAACCCTAAGAGCTACTCACCTCATCTGTCAAGAAATTAATCTGGACTTCTAGACTAATCTTCTCAACACCCTTTACAGACAACAGAGGAAGGTTCTTCCACAGTCCAAATTACTTAGACCCAGATGCATGTCTAACAGGCAGGACACATCAGTCTGTGGAGATGACACATTGTTCCCACAAAATGCAGTGACCAGACAGTTAGCTTTAGATGATACAACCAGCATTTTGACTGCTCAAGTTAGCTGAATGCCATGGCCTCACAGAGAAAGCTGGGAATGCCATGATTCTGTGGCATGCAGCTTGTAATCCCCTTTCCAATGTGGCAAAAGAAAAAAAGAGCAATTTTGAGCATTAAGAACCCAGACCCAGTGAACATTTTCAAACCTGATTTGTTTACCTTGCTGTTCATAGGTAGGACCTAACAATGAGTGACAAAAGAAAAAAAGACTTTTTTTTAGATCTGGAGGAGGTGGGGCTGTATGCAACACAGATGGAGGAACTGAAAAAAAAATCTGAGAAGCAGAATTTCTCCAGACATTTCTCTGCTGTCTATAGTGCTGGATGGGTAACTCCATGTGTGTGAAGCGAAGGAAGAAACTCAGGGCATACAGATGACATGAAGTCTTCACAAATACTCCTTGAAACACTGAGGTGAAAAATAATATAATTTCCTTTTGGGATTTTCCTTATCCAAAGATATCGGCCTTTTGGACAAGAACGATTCCTTAACAAGGACAGTAAGTGAGAGGGTATCAAAACAGGGAAATAATATAAAATAATCTTTAAATAAAAGTTTAATTCACTCTTACTTTACAGAATATTTAAAAGCACCTTATCATTTTACTGTCAGTTCTAAAAAAGACCAACAAGAGAGTGGAATGATTTTAGCTGGTAAAATATAGGAAACCTTGTGAACAAATGGATACAAACTAAGCAAAAGGACAGTAATATTTTGTACACCACAACTGTAATCAGAATCTGGCATTGGTTTATTCAAATTTTGCTTTCTTGGAAGCAAAGCTTACATGTTCGTAAACATCAAAATAAACATTGCTTAATTTTACAATTTGCTAAACAAATACTTTTTTACCCTGAAGGGCATCGGCTGAACCATCTATTTGTCTGGCAGTTCTTCTGTTGACCTGTGCATCAATATTTTTTTAAACAATTGGTTCCCTTACAATTTTAATGGTGCTTAAAAATTTATTCCAATATTGTGCAACTCATAGGCAAGGCCATTTTGATGTGTGCCCTTCCTTACGTAGTTTTTTTTGATCAGTACTTAACTAATGCAACTGTGAAAAACTATACATTTTCAGGAAAATGTTTTGATTTTGGTCCTGTAGTTAAAGACCTTCTATAACTGCATTGTTTACATGGATTTGAATCACAAGCATGTACACAACAAAACCACTATACCAATGTTTCTTGGTCTATGCATAAAAAGTATGTCTTCTACTTACACTAAAACATACAAAAAATAAACTACAAAAATTGTTTACACTTGATTTCAGCAAAAAAAGCTTTCTTCAAGAAAAATGATTCTTCTTTTTTCAGCCATCAAAAAAGGAATGCAAGTAAACAATAAATACATGTGCTTTCTCCATATAGACATATTTACACTTGAGTCTTTGGCTTATGTTTAAGTTTCTTTATAAAGATCTTTATGTGATCCAGCCATCATTGCACATTAAAACAAAATAAGCCAGTTTTTTTTACCTATATATAATATATATATGCAACACTTGAAACGTATAAAGAATGAACCTTACTATCAATTTGCACTGTTATTGTACTTTAACAATGTATCAAAAGAAAAAAAAGAAAAATTAATACCATATAGGAAATATTGATACATGCAACAGATGGTCGCTCTACTGTGATTGAGAGACGGCTGCATATACAAACACTGAAAAGTCCTAATTTGCGCAAATCTCTTCTGACTCTGGTTTTCATTAAACAGTATTTATGTGGCACTAAATGTTGATACTGTATACAAGCATAGAAACAGATTGAATTCTTTTATTAAGATACACAACTTCATAAGAAAAATACTTTGCATTTAAAATTTAAAATCCCTCCCACCCCCCTCTTCCCCTAAAATCTTTCTTCACAGGATCAAAGCTGTTGTCAAAACAGCTTATTGAGATTCATGTATTTGGTGAACTTTGTCACATCCATTCCGACTAAGAGGATTCCAAGTACTCCAGTGCAACATCATAGCAGAAGCGATATTGCTCCTTTAAGGGGAAAGAGGAAAAAAAACCAACAAAAAACAGAAGAAAATAAATTAAGATTCTAAAGTATTAGCAGCAATATCTACAAACAAGAATAGTCTTTGCTAATTACTGTGCAATTTTAACTTCAATTCTGACATGCTTGGGTTTTTTTGTTTGTTTGTTTGTTTTTACCCCCACTACACAAGTATATTACCAGCTCTGATTTAAAAACTCACCCTAACCAACCAACTGAAAAAAAAACCTGACCATGAAATGCAGTGATTTGGTTCTCTGATTTTTCCAGCTTCTGAACTGGTTTATCAAACTTGAAAAGTTCTATCAGTTAGAGCATTCTAGCAGTGAAAGCATCTCCACTCTGATAAAACATTTATGTTTAAGTTAGCTGATACTGAGCAGTTAACCAGTGTCTGCTGCTTGGCCAGCCAGGGAACAGCTTAGGAATACTGAGCTGTGACACAAAGCTGCTCTGGGCCCACAGCCCATTTGTACAGTCGTGTTGATGTAGTGTCCAAGAGATCAGATGCACATTTAAAAGAGAAGCTAAAGCTCAAAATGTCATCATGGTTAGTATTTCTCCCTAACAAGGCTGCTGTTCAGAGCTGATACTGAGAAGAGGGAGGAGGAAGAAGAGAGGAGAGGTCAAGAAGGAGAAGGAAACACGGAAATTAATTCAATCTCTATTGTCCTTGCGACCTAACAAAACAAATCTGCTTTAGTGATTTATTTCTGTTTGCAAAGGAAGCCAGCATGATCCATTAGCAGGAAGTGGTGGGGATATCTTAAAGGCTTTATTGCACTGCTCATTTTTGTTATCTGATCGTGTCGCTGAATGTAGGGCACATGACAGTGTTATATATCGGTTTTCCTGGTTTGTTTTCTAACTACCGACTCAACAGCTGCTACTGTTCAAGACTTCTGAATAAAAACACACACAACAGAAACACGTAACTATGGAAATTCAGTAACTGCAGATTAAAGCTACAATGGAATTCAGGACTGTATTGAAATGAAATATAAGTTTACAGACTATTTGTCAGAAACACACACAATCTACCTTGGCCTCCCTTTACAGTGACACAAGTAATTATCCATGTGATCTGACTTGTTTTCTTCATAGCAGTGAACTGAAATCCAGGCAGCAAATCAATATGTTATGTCTCAGATGCCTATGGCACAGCAGACTGCAAACTACTTGCAGCAAAACCAGCAATACTTAGCCCAATGTCACTGCTGCTACAGGATGCTCTTATCTGTTAACATTTTAATCATCTTTTTAATTTATGTGGTAGCAAGGGATGGAAGTGATGCACAATAATTAAGCAAATCATGCTACAGAAGCTACTTGATACCAAGCAAACAGTGACACCTGGAAAAAAGGGCAATACAGAAAGAGGCAGCTACAGTCATTTTGCTCAATATGCAAGTTCACAAGGTCAGAAGCAATTTTCACTATGTATAAACTGCAAAATGCTTTTAATTTCAATTGGCATCCCTGATTTTTATGCTGTAGGCAGCCATCTGGCTAAAAAGTGACACTGGCTGCTGGCAGTGTGAGTCAAATGACATAAACTCCCAAACACTGTCTAAACCTGCTTTCACATTCACCTACAGGAAGGTAAAACATCCACTTGGGAGAATTTTTTTTAGAAGACTTCCCACAATGTTCAGTTTTCATGACTGAAGTGATCACACGGATGGATATGTACTCACAGTGTATGAATAAAGACTGAGGAGAAAAGTGAAGCTTATTTTGAGTTCTGGCAATGTACATACAATGCACAGTCTTGTGGTTTTCCTAATTCAGGCTTATATTATTGTTTTTATAACTTTATTGTTTACATTTTTATTATTTAGGCTAACTGTTGGACTCAATGATCTTAAGGGTCTTTTCCAACCTAAATGATTCTACGATTCTATATATTCATTTCCAAAATACTAGATACAAGTCTTTGATTTTAAAGTTCTGGGGTTTCATTTTGACTACTACAAATCTGAGTAACAACCTTTATCATTCAATACAGCTTCCAAAGCAGCAGTTGGTATTAAGCAGCGAAATATTCACATCTCCAGCTACTAATCTGGACTTTACAGCTCATTCCTGTAGAAGAAAGAAGAAATGCCTCGCTCCGTAAAATTTCAAGATGGTTTGTGTGAGGACAACCCGCTGCAAATTCGCTTCAAACAGACCAGGTTATTTTGGGAGATTAAAGTGCATTCTGTTAACTCAGAATGTTTTCTGTGAAAAGCATGGTACCACAACAAGAAAAGTAGCATAAAATGCTTAGCCTGGCCTCTCATGTGTGTACACTCAATAAAAATCCCTTTCTTCTTGTGGCCCAACATAGGTTTGCTCCATTTTGTGGGCACAGGACTGAGAATGCAGCTCACACAAGGAAGCCTCTGGCTTCCTGGCTGTTTGCAGTAACCCCAATGGGCTGGTGCTTACCGGAGTTTCTACCATGTTGGGCTTACTGTTCCGCAAAGTCTTCACAGCATGGAAAACGTCCACCACATTCTGTCTTTTTACCATCTCAACCACAATGGCAATGGCACAGAACATCCCACTCCGGCCACCACCGTTTCTGTACACAAGGAAAAGAGCTGGTTAAATGTCACTGTGGCATAAGAGAGCATCCAAAACACATTCCTGTTCTTTCACTCAGTAAGCACGAGTGATTCGTGAGTCCCACTGAGAGGACAGGCTTTAGCAACCTCCTTGAAGCTCCACTGGGTTTGGTCAGAGACATCTGCTGTTTCTGACCTTTCTACAATTACTTCTTTTGAATTCTGCCCTTACAGCCCACTGTGCCACCCTAATACCACAGGCATTAGAAATAAAAATCTAAGTTCAATGGCAAGTACAACATTTTCTGCTTAGTTCTGGAAGAAGACTCACTTAAATTATCCTATGGTGTGAGGATTATCTAGCCAGAGTAATGCCAAGGCATCACTGATTTGATATCTTATTGACCTTTGGGGACACTTCTGAACTATTTTAATCTTAATTTCAAAGAAATTAAGGCAGGCATTTCTTCTTATTAAGTTTAAATTAGCCAGAAGGTTCCACGGGTAATGAGAAGGGGTGGGCAGAAAGAAGTGACAAGTTAATTCTGAACATTTAATCAGAAGGCTTTTTTTAAAAAGTAAGAAGAAATGTATAATTAAATTTCTAAGTTTTAAACTTTATATTTAAACAAGGTAGGAGAGAGATTGGTCATTCTCTGCTTAGGGAGAAAAGAGTGCTGCCTTTTCAAAACTCCCAAACAAGTTACCATTTAAATAACAGGCTCAGATAAGCAGCCAGTGATCATTTACAAACAGTAGTTTTAGGATCACGTACTGTATTATAGAACTTTTCTCTGATTTCATATATCCATAGCTTTCAGTCTAAAACCCTCAAAATATAGTAGGCCACCTGGAAAAAATGCATCACACGATACGCAAGAGACACAAAAACCAACCATTTGGCACTCGGCATAAAAGACTTCCTTACTGAAACCATACAGAAGAAATTGATCTGTACACATTTTGTTCCTGAAAAAAATGCTATTGTGTACAGAAGGAGACAATGCACAGTATCACTGTAGTACCATGTCCAAAATATTCATTCCTATGGTACCCTGACCTTACAAAGACAAATCTGAAAGTTGACCAAAAGCCAACTCACAGTAGCAGTGGTACATTTGGGGTTTTTTTGGTTTTGTTTGATTTTTAATAGAAGAAACAAGGGTATGTGCAAAAGAATGTATCCATAAGAATACTGTGTGAACTTAAACCAATAACTAGTTTATAAGCACTTATTTGAAGATCAGCAATTTGACTTTCTCCCAGTTACTCACAGGCAATGGATGATGGTCCGGCCCTCCCCTTCTTCACATTCCTCTTGCCATTTTTCAACCTGGAGAATTAACTTCAAGAAGGATCTCTTGGAAGCTGGTACATCTCTGTGAGAAGCCCATCCCAAATACTGGAATTGCTGCACCATCAGATAGCCCTCTTGTGGCTGAGGGAAACCAAAGAGCTTTAGCTCAATATGGCACCTTTACATCTTGGTTTAGAAAACCAAAATATAAAACTAACATGCAATCTAAGTGTTTATCTTATGGACAGATTTAAACATGTATATACATTGCATGGTATGTATGGTCTCCATTAATTCACATCACTTGAGCTGAAGGCAGATGTCAAAAAAGAATAAGAAGGGAACTACATCGAAGACAACATCACAGTTTATCAGTCACTAATGTAACCTCTCCTGACTCTTCTAAGTAGACAAATTCCTCAGATTCCACATGTCACGGGTTTTTATCCTTAACATCAATAAGAAATTAAAACCATCACTGTTAAATTCTTAAACCTACAGAAATTAAAAGACATACCTTTGGCTCCCATGCATGAACTGACCCCATTATAAATAAACAACAAGTAATACTGAAGCACAAATATGACTCTCTTCCTTGAAGTCTTCCCTTTTTGCCAGACTGATAATCATGTGAACCTTGCTGCCAGTCTCTGAGCCTTCCATGTGCTAGTTGCTACACAGGGACAGCTTTGAATAGAATTAGACTGTCACAAGAAAGGACTCAATAATTGGAAGAATAAATAGTCTATTCCATTTCTTGGAGCTGAAGGAAGATGAAAAGGAGTAGGAATATGGATTTTAGAAAAGGAAGAAGAGAGCAGAGAGATATTTAGAAGTAAGACGCAAAGGTGAAAAGTCATGGGAAACAAAGAGAAGTAGAGGAGCAAAAAATCAAAACATAAGAAAAAAAGAAGAAATGGAAAAAGTGAAAATAAGAAATGAACAACAACAAAAAAAAGAGGAAGTCTCAAAATACAACAAAAAAGTGCTATAGCGTAATATTTGCCACTGTGCCTACACCTTAGCTTCCTGTAGCTTCCAAATAAGGTATGAAGAGCTGAAAATGTTTTTCTCAGCTCTGAATACAAGCAAAATAAAGGTTTGGATAAAATACTGGCCACACACAAACTGATCTCTGCACTTTGAAAAATGAAAATATGACCAAAATAATATTAAAAAAAAGAAAATTATACACAGTAATGGGTTTTCCCCACAGCTATTCTTCAACATTAATGAAAGTCAAACATGCTCTCCAAGTATCAGTCAGTGGCATGTAAGTTCAGTAGTGGATGAAAGATACAAAGTAGTTCTGGTAAGTAAAACAGGGACTGCTGGTTAACTGTACATGTAACGGTGGCACAAGCATCTGTAACTCTTTACCTGTAGGCAACATTAAGTGATTTACAAAGGTGAGCTAAAGGGGGAGACACCGCATGGCAAACAGGATTTGAGATGCTGTGATAGTGTGAAACATTACGGGACAGCAACAAGACAAGATAGTGCAAGGTGTGAAAGAGTCGATAAGAACGCAGGACTGGCACTGCTACTGAAGTTGAGAAAAAAATGATAAATGTAGGTCGAGGCACAGTTGTGCAGAACCCTTCAGAGGCAGAGGAGCTTTCAGAATGTTTTCACACCTCGCTTTGCAGGGTGTCACAATCCGCCTTTTATGTTGTGGTTCTTGCATTTTAGGCTGAGATGGTGCTGATTGCATAACCAGCCTCAGCGCTCTTGTTCCTGATTCACCATGGAAGATGTCTTACGGATGCTATGAATTAAATATCTGTCATTACATGTTAATTATAGGGATATTTCTTCCACTGCACACTAGACAAACAGAATACTTCTCATACATCTTCTAGTCATCAGGCAGAATGCCACAGAACAACAGTCATTCACCTTACTCCTCTCTCTGCTTAGTGTGCAGCTATAGAAAAGTACTTGAAATTAGTATTAAATATTGATGCTTGACTGACTCTTTTCTGTGTAATGTTTTAAGAACATTAGCATTTTACTATTATTCAAAATTAAAACCCACAAGAGCCTAGAGAGTGTTAAAAAGGACGTATTTTTCCGTTACATATTGTTACGATGATGCTTACTCTCGTTAGATTGCATATCCTGAAAATTCGGTTTATGACGTCGCAGTCCATTGAACACGACATGCATTCCACTTGGATGGGACCGTACCGCAGTATCCCTTCCTCAGGCCAGTATTGCGGGCAGCCCTGTACCAGAGCAAAACGGGCATAATTAAATGGTAAGTTACAACTCAAGCATTGCCTTATTCCACTGCAGACATCTCACCTAACCTTTACCGAGCAACCAGTGTTAATTAGTTGCTGTAACACAGAGAATAACTGTAAAGTCACTGCACTGCTCTACATTTTGATCATGTAGTGGATCCAGAGTGATTAAAGCATGCAACGGTGCACAGAAAACTCAAGCCCCAAACTAACCTGTGCTAAGTCGACTTCATTTAACATCACAAGAGAAGTACAGCCGTAGTCATACACTAATCTCCAGAAATCTTTCACAGTGTTTGGTAAAGGATGTTGTGTGACAATAAAAGCTGCTGGCTGCCTGTAGCTCTGTAAAGGCAAACGATTTCATTAGCACCGGTAGAGGAAATATTTCATAACTTCCACTCAAACACTGCAACAGAAAACACATACAAATAGAACAAAGCTGCAACATCAGTTACACCCGATTTCAGCAAAGCTGATGTTACAAATACATTATCATGTCCAGTAAGAACAAAGAGGTTACTCTGCTCAGGCCTGCCCTCTGCTTTGTTACAGGCCAAGCCCTCATGTTCGGATATGCCCGAGGCACTGAAGGGGCTCTTCAGGGCTCTGCTGAGCTGAGGCTCTGGGAACTCCACTCCCAGGCACTGTGTCCAGGAAACCTTCTCCCCATGTTGCAGAGAGGGGTGCAGGGGTCTCTCTCAGAAGGGTCATCCCATCCACAGCAGGTTACTTGTGAGCTCTGTGACTGAACCAAGGACTAAACTCAATCCCAGATTCTATTTCAGTGCCACAGCCACAGGGTCACCCATGGAACTGACCTTCAGGATTACTGGACCCATTTCCAGCAGAAAGCAGAAGTTGAACAGCAAAATAATACTATTTCCTGTCATGACAGCAGATTCCATTTTCTGTATGCTGGGTTATACAAAACAAGGATTGCCAGTCTTGCATAGGTTAGCTGAGATGCAACTAATAGAAGAGGGGCTAAGTCCCTGCAGCACATGTATTACAACCAGAAGCAGGAAAGGAGAGATCAGAAGATTTTGCAGGTGATTTGCAACTATTCTCAGAAGTGTTCTGTAGTGAAGGAATACACATATGAACTGGCAAGGAAGCACTGACAGGTTAATCTGAGAAACAGAGTAAGATGGTCAATATTCTTGTAGGTGGATGGGACTGTAAGTCACCAGTTTGAAGTGTTGGAACTGCTGTATGCAACACAGAGAACCATGTTTTTAGCACCCATACTGGTACCAAAAACTGTTTGTCTGTTTTTTTACTTAATTAAGTATAGTAAATTCACCTAGAAGAAAGACATGGTAGGGTAGCTAGACCACTTTTGGTATGGAAGCTTGCTTGTTTGAAGATTGATATGAGGGATCTTCACATGCAATGTATTGACATACTCTGGAAGAGCATAGTGTGAGGCCCAGAAGGCAAAAATACAATTCTTTTCACCCTTCTACTTGCTGTAAATTGTGAAGACAACAAATTAATGTCTTTAGCATCAGTGCTTGTTTGACAACAGAATAAAGAGGCTGACAATTTTTAATCTATGTTTGCTATCATTTTCTAATGCAGGGAGCATACTGAGGGAGTAGCAGCTTCTGTCCTACTTCCTAGATCTGCCCAGGGAGCAAAGAGGAAAAATCAACACCGATTCTTCCCTTGTATTTTTAAGAAATAAAACATGTACTAGCTGATGGTTTCCTAGCCCTCTTCCCCACTGTTTCTGGTCTTTCATGAGATGAGAGAATGTACTGAGTCTGAGGTTATCAGGTTTTCAAAAAGAACAGGCAGGAGATCCACTTTCACACTGGGAAGTAGGGAAGTAGACACCTTCTTATGGGAACACAGGGACAAGTATGTTGTGGAAAGGGGAAAGCTTCCATTTCTGTTTTGTTATGGAAAGTCCCCTTTCCTTGCCCAGCAGTGGGGTCGCCCTCTCTGAATAAATCAGTCTTAAAAAGAATCAGAAGAGAAAGGGCAAGGAAAAGCTTTTATTGCCCAAAGTTTTAACCCTGTAATTACAGCCTTGCTATATGCCTTCATTGTCATACACTACTTTTTTTTTCTGCTGGTTGGTCCATAGCACATAAATTCTATTCAGGTGCTTAATGTAATTTTAACTGCAATTCTAAACAATTTTGGTTGCTACCAAAATTCTGCTCACTGCTCTAATGCATTCATTCAGCCTCAGTGACGCTCTAATAGATTGGTCTCACACATGCTACCCCTCTATTTTTCTGGCACAATAGCTAATTGTGAGATTAGGAAATGCATTTTGCTAGCAGTTCAAATGTTTCCTGCACTAACTCAGGCAGAACTCTGGGATTAATATAACATTCAGTCCTGATGACTTCTACTGCTATTTTCCATTTTATTCCAGCACCTTTTCTTGACACCACAGTTTATGACAGCACTTCATTTTGAGGAAGGGGAGATGCTCCGGGAAATCAGGTCACTTATTTAAGTATGTACTATAAAGGGTAGCTTTAGGGGCTTAACTTTGGAAATGCTAATGGCAGGCACAGGCAGGTATCTGACAGCACATGTGATAAACTGCTTTATCGATCAGACACCTATAAGCAGGTTCACCTCCATTTTCCCATTAATTCACCTTTTCCCCTGACAATACTTCTGTCACTCAAACTTCAACTTTGAAGAGCTGCAACTCAAAATATGAACCCTATCCCCAAACATCCCAAAGAAACATTTTTTTTTTCCTTTTTCCCCTGTCTCTTCTGTCTCAGTATACATAGCCTTTTTTATAAAATAGTGGTAGTAACCTCATGCTCAGGTAGGTAATATTTACTTTCTGACATACAGCAGATTTTTGAGATCCTGCTGGGATTTGAAGAGCTGGAGACTAGAGCTTTATATAATGCTGTTGAAAAGAGGAGATTTCCAGTAGGTCCCACAAGGATGCAAATGACTAAAGATAACAAACCTCCTGAATAAGCAACACAGCTGGTGGGGTTTCTTACCCATTTCCCCCTACCCTTCTTTGTTAGGACTGTTCTACTGGGCACTACGGTAAGAAAGAATTACCCTTTCTTAAACCAGTAAGTGCTCTCTCTCATATTACACAGCTTTTCACGGCACACTACGCAGACAAAGAAGATAGTCTCTTACGTCCATAAGAGCAGCATTGATGTAGTTGCTGCTCTCCCCATCAATAGTAATTAAGAAAGGCAGACATCTGTCAGGTGGCAGCATATCCATGAAACGGTTCTTGTCGTGGTTCCTTGGCAAGCAGGCTATGCTGCAGTCCTCCGCTTGCAGGCGAGGGGTCACAGAATTCAGGGTCTAAGGGAGAGAGGATGCTCGTTTCAGCATGCTGAACAGACAGACAGTGGACTTGAGATTCTTCAAGGTTTAATTTAAAATATTGCAATATGGGAAAATGTGAGGCATTAGCAAGAAGACAATAGCAAACAAGAGCTCGTATCTGTTTGATGGACCTGCTGGGGCTTTTCAAAGGGGTTTAAGCTGCTGGTGTAAAAGGCACTCTGTGTCCCACTGAACAGATTCCACATGACACCATTCTCTCCAAAAGGAATAAAACAAGGGATCCTTTGGAGACATAAAGAGCTATGCCTTACCTGTGAAAATGCAAGCCAAAACTCTCGGTGGTTCCTAGTCAGTGCTCTCTATTCCAGACAGATATTTACTGCATTTTTATTCCAAGGAGGATACTCAATATTTAAAACAAATTTGCAAAACACATAAACACAGGTGCTTTATTTTGTGGACTAAAAGTAAGGAATCAAACGCTATAAATGTGTTATGAAAACCTTTTCCCTTAAAATAAATTAAATGTATCTAGAGCCAAGAGAAATGTTGTCACGTGAAGAGTTAGTAGGAATTGTGAATACCTGAAACTCATCTTTGAGATGCGAAGAGTTTGTCTGAGAGTCTATTCTAATCATATCAAAATAAGCAGCTTTGAATTCGCAGACAGGAATTGCAGTTTCTCCACACAGGCAAGCTTCTAGAATGGCATCATGAATAAAGATGTACTGCTCCTACCAAATTAGGCAAAGAAACAAAAATTATAGCCATTTTAAAACAACAGATCTTTCCTTCTTTTAGGTTAAACACATCTCCTGCACACTACAAAACTCATTCAAGGTAGTGTCCATCAATCCATTAACTAATGCTTTAGTACAAACACAATCTTGTCCTCATTGGGGTGCAGTTAACAAGGATGTTTTCCTCAGAAGCATTTTAAATTTGGTAACTCTTAACAGAACAGGCATGGCAATTTATTTAACGTGAAGTTTTCAGTTTCCTTGTGGTGCTTGTGGCTTTCTGCTTATATGCCAGTGAATTGTTGGCTTTACCCATTTTGTTTTTTTTAAAAATAGCTTTCAGTCTTAGAATACTAGCAGAAAGTGTAAACTGCTTCAAGCACTACTAGTCTGATTAGCAATTATTTGTCACGCTGCATTCTCCTTATGCGTGTGCAAGCTAGTTCACCAATTGTCTGACAGCTGGCTCTAGGCCAGTAATAAACTCATGTGTGTCCCAACAGAAACTGCATTTCTTCCCCCCCCCCCCCTTTTTTTTTTCTGACTTGCCTTGAGATATCCTGAGTCCTAGACAACTGCATCACTACTTCAATCAGGCCTCCTGTCAATTTTTACACAAGGTCTATTATATTTACTCACCCTGAGAGTAAGAGAATGAAATCATGTCCATACAGCAAAGTGTGAATTCAAACTGTGCCAGCCTCACCTACCTATTGTGGATACCGATGAGGTTATTAACAGCACAAACTTTAACCTGTGCTTGTAACAAGAGTACATGTCCAGGAACCATGGTTTTATTCTGGCTGTACAGCCCATGGTGCCTTACCCAGATAGCTATGGACCTATTGCCAATACTGGTTAGATGACCATCACAAGAACTTGCTGCAATTACAGCTTTATTTTGCTGTGTAAGTATGAATCTCAGAGAGAACATGACAGGTAAGAGGCAAAAGGGAGAGAAAGGGAAAGGAACCGCAGTAGGGATGTTAATTCACATGTAAGAGCAGATTAAACTGGGATGGTGGAAGCAGTCACACTGAAACACTTCACCCCATGCACTTCCCAAAACTTAATGGCCCTGTAGCAGGGGTAGTTGATTAGGAACATTTACTTCTTCAACTGCCATAGGCTGCAACATGGAATAAAAACTGCACTAAACTACATTGATATGCCTGGCTGCCAACTGCAGATATTTGCATGTGGTCACATTCAATATCACAGGTGAAATAACAGGTAGATGTCCACATGGAGGGCAATAGAGAGAAGTGGCAAACCACTTCAGGTAACCTGTCTTAATATAAATCAACAACCTATGTTTCTGTGGAAGGTCAGTGATACTCAGGTGGCAGACTGGGAGCTGTTACAGCTCCATCACTAAGGCAATGGTTTTACTGTGGAGTAACTGAAGGCATGACAAAACACAAAAAAGGTAGAAAAGGAAAAAGCCTTGGCAATGAGGTTAATAAAGCAAATAAAAAAGAGTTGAAAAGGGAAAGTGAAATGGACATAAAGTTCCACAGGTAAGTCAAATTATGGGTAAAGTAGTTGCAGATAAGTCTAAAACCTGTGGCAACCTGCTGAAATTCCAACTTTGGGTACCTGGAATTGCTGATACCAGAGCTGGGGAGAGACATGCCAGCCAGGTCTACTGTAGGGTCTTCTCTAAAAAATTCTCCTTCCTTTCCTTTTGTTACAAAGTTAGGCAGGCACTTTTTTGTGTGAAGACTGAAAGAGGTGGCAGGTTTGTTGCACCATCCTGGTTCTGGGCACTTTTTGCAGTGAGCAATGCTCCTCAGTGGAGAAAACCCCTCAACAGGGTCACTGCCTGCTCTTTTCAGACTAACAGTGAAATTCTGACCCAGCATATTCCAGAAAGCACCAGGTGCTTTGCACATAAAATGTTGTACCTCTGTCTGTACCATGTTGATGCGACGGGACCGTAAGGCTTTGACACAGTTGTAGATATCCACAACACCTTCTCTTTCTGCCATATCTAACATGATATCGATTACAATATAACAACCTGTTCGTCCAGCACCAGCACTAAAAAAAGAAAATCAGTAAATGCTGTTAGGAATAGTCCCATGAAAACACCTACAAACTTTATAAACCCAATACTGAGAACATTTTTATAAAGTCATTCAACTCTTTCATCATTACCACTATCAAATTCTTATCTTCTCTCCTTCTCTTCATAATGTCTTTTAAATCTTTTGATGTGCCCAAAACAACCATTTTTCCACCAGATTTGATCCATTAAGTAAAAGCAAAACCAAACCAAAACAAAACCTGTTTTCATCCTTCACCCAGATTAATACTTAAAGGAAAAAAGAAAAGTTAGTTAAACAGAAATCTGGAGGACAATTAAGCACAAGCACTTAAAAAATATGACAGATCTTGTTTTTATGTAATAAGACTAAAGATGATTTTTAAGTGATACATTACTTAAAGTAAGTAAGATAAGAAACTCAAGTATATATTTTTACAGCCAAGCTCTAAGCTGGTTCAGGCAGCACATTTAACAGTATCCAGAAGAATCACTCCTGATTTATGTTGCTTTTATTCTATTTGTGAAAGGACTGTGTCCCTACGACACAAACCTTGCAAAACTTGCACAGGAAAAACAACATTCTGTATTTGTTGCCATTAACCTCATTCCATCTTCCTTCATCTACTTGTTTCCTTTGATTTAAATTAATAATCTGTTCAGACATTATATGCAACACCAAGCTATCAAACAGGCTGTATCTCCACTTACTCTTGACTGCTGTCACAAAATTGTTGTAGGCTACCTAAAACGATAGCCTGAAGTATCATATGATTTAGCTGGTGCATCTCTTGCAGGAAAAAGAAAATCTCTGGCTATTCTAATTAGGAAAAATGTATTAGAATTTGCTTATTTCCAAACATTGCTGTAGACAGCCAAATCCTATCACAGTGTGAATTAAGCAATTCAAAAAGGGAACAACATCATCAAAAAACTTCAAAATTATGGATGCTTCACAAGAGAGTACTGTAAATGCTCACATACATGGTTGTGGAAAAAATCAATCTACCTCTTCTGTACACACCTGCAATGAACAACAATAGGCCCTGCACTAGGAGGGTTGGATAATTTGACTCTCCGTATAAAGGAAAGCAGGCCTGTAGCATTGTAAGGAACCCCATGATCTGGCCAGCCAGTGAAATGAAACTGTTTAACTTCACGGATTTCATTGTAGCCCCTCTGCAAAAAACAAACAAATAAAGTTATGAAATTAAAAGTCTTTCATAGACTAAATATTCTCTGATTCAAATAATGATAACACACACCTATAGAATCTACATGCTGTTTTCATCATTTCGCCAATTATTTAAAACAAAGACCACACAAAGCTTAAAGATGTCATTCGTTTTTTTTACATTTTGAAGTTCATAATTTTAACTTTTGCCATTAAGTATGACAGTTGTGTCTCATTATTTTATACACTTAGATGCAATTAGCATTGATTTTCAGAAGTTTTTTCTAAGACAACGGCCTGCTACATTTACAGGCAAGTATAATGATTTACCAGAAGACCACAACTGCATCACATATATTACATTCACAGTGTTTATTCTCTGAGTAAGCGAGATTGACTCAGTGGCATTCAGGGTAGACTAAATGGAGATGAATGACAGGTGTGACTCATAACCAGGTACTGGAGCTCAGCTCAGAAGCGTGGCCACAGAGAAGAGGTGACTGTCAGAGAGGTGAGGTGAGCAGTCAACATTTCTGGGGAAACTCAGAATCTCACAGTGAGATGCAGTTTGGCTAGCACTGATGCAATGGGAGTGATGCTCACTCCCACGGTGAGGTAAAGCTGTCTACACTGTGGACCTGCTAACCAGATGGAGGGATTTGGTATTGCACAGGAATATGTGCAAGCATAGCCTCCTCCATACCGATGGCTACCAGGGAACAATATTTTGCCAAGCCCTTTAAAAACGTGCTCACCCTTCCCAGAGTGAAGGTCCTGACGACGTACTCCGCAAGGGGTTCCATCTCTACACAAGTCACTTTGAAATCACCATAAACTTCAGTGTCATCAGGCCAGTATTTGTAACACTTGACCTAAATACAAAATGGGAATACATTTTACACCAAAGGAAAATAAAAGCTTGAGAATACGTTTCTGCACGTACTGCATTACACCACATTCATTTTCACAATGACCATGTGCTCATGGCTTGTCATGGCTAATGGTCATTCTGTCAAGTTAAGCACTAGCTACAAGGAGTTTCCACTGCTTTACACAGCTGTACTTAGATGCCAAATTCATTTCTAATTGACCATTTATACTTTTTTTTTAGTGCTGAGCTATGGAATACATTTCCACTTATGTTAAACTGAAATGCATTTCATATCAGTAATCAAACTGTTGCAAGTAATCCCAGATACTTTATATTAGTCCCTGAGGGATGTGTTATTGCTAAACTGTAAATAATTTGCTGATTTCTAGACACTGATATGGAAGCACCTTTGCTCGCTAGTCCAGTTATTCTGCTCATTTGAGTGACTTAATATACAAATCTATTTTGCTGAAATATGAATTTTGGATTCAGAAAATTTTTCACTATTCATGAAAGCAACACAGCATCAGACTTCAGAAGTTAGCTACGGTTTTACACAATACTGTAACTCACAACAATGCCTGAACTACCAACTCTCCCCCTTCCCCTCCTCTCAGAATGCAGGGCTGTCCTTCACAAGACTCTTCTACATTCTGCTGATAATATGTCTTTTCAGCAGGTTTTTCTTTAGGCTTGTTGCATTAGAAGAAAAACAAAACAAAAACTTACTCTCCCAACTTCCACTAGATTTGTGACCATCACAACGCAAGCTGATTGCTCCTGCCATATCATTCTCCAAAAATCATACACAGTCTCATGAACTGGACCTGTAAGAAAAGTTCCAGGTAAAACTGTGTAACAAAGTAACAGTCAAAGCGAATGCTAAAAATAAAATCTAGTGCTTTTCAGAGCTGACACGCACGAATGTGCTTGCTTAGAGATGAAAGCTTCACGAAACCACATCATCATACTATCATGCCAGTTTCCAGACTATATTGTTATTTTTAACCAATGCTGAATCTTCTCACTTTAACTGAATTACCACTTGAAAGAAATTAATAGCAGGTGTTTGATGTAGTGAAACACCAGAAGTTGCTTGAAAACTACAAGGACACAGCAATGCGTGACTACATCTATAGTTACATTTCTAGGTTTGTTTTACATTTATTAAATATAACGTGTTGAGTGTGAGCTTCTTCATATGTTCACCAAGGAGATACCGGAGCGAAGTATCAGTCGGGGGGCTGATGGTACAGACCCTGTGCACCTACTACCTAGCTCCTCGCAAGGTGTGCAAGCACAAGTGGGCACTGAGCCATATACTTCCCACTGAAAGGTATTTAAATGAACCGAATGACTTTTCTGTGAAGCAAAAGAGGAGCACTTGTTTAAGCTTTGCCTCCTGCTCTGCTGCAGAGGCAAGACATGTTTGGTTGAGGGACAGAGGCTTTTAACCTGTTAAAATCATCTCAGAAATGTCTCCCTGACCACAGTCCAGCAGCAGTAAAAATGTTATTGCATATAACACATCTGAAGGCTCAACCATATTCCTTTATATGCTAGATCGAAGGCTGTATACTAAAGCAGCAATAAATTTTTATGTCCTTCACACACTATTATGTGCAATGATTTACATAGTAAAACAGATATAAAATACAAAAGTAGACTTAACTGCCATAGAGAGACCTGTTTAGACACCACTTACACAAAAAGAAAAAAAATGTGGACAGAAATTTTAGTATCCTGCTTTAAAACAAGCCTTTAGTTTCTTTCCTGTGTGCAGCTACAATCAAAAGCACACAAATAGCAGGATATTTCCAGTCAGTTATCTGATTATACTCACAGATCAAATAATGACACATCTAAATCTAATTATTTTTACTTTAATTCATAGCCTCTAATATTTCAGTGCAATCTTAGACTAATCTATTTGTTTTCCCTCATTGTGAGAAGTTTTATCAGAAATACAAAATGAATAATTTCCATAGAAATTCAATTTTTCCCTCCAACTCCCCTTTTTATTACCAGGGTGTTATATGATAAAGATTTCCCGCACTACTTCTTACAAAGAGGCTTTGTCCTTCTCTGGCCTTATTTTACCCAGATTTTCTGAGATAGCATTTAATTTATCATCACTATCTTCATCGTCTCCATCCTGGACTAAATCCTAGACACAAAAATAATGTATTGTAATATGGAAAGAAAAATGCCTCAAGGTAGGTTGAAACTGTTCTCTTCTCTGTCCACATGCCTCTTTTCTCTATTCAACTTCAACAATAATTGGAAATCATGGTAGTAACTTCTGACTTATCAGTTGAATTTATCACTGAATGAATTGCTCAATAGCTAATTAACATGACAAATTGGTGCAATTTTTGCATTTATTCACATTCCACCTGAACATGTTATGTTAATTTACCATAACACAAGATGACAACTCACAATATTGTTTATGCTTTATTTTCATCTACTTCCATTTCACCAAAACACTGCTGGACACTACAGAGAACACTTGTTCGGGTTGATTAATGCTGGTAGATTCTTACCTTGTGTTGCAATGTAGTGACTTGGTCTCTGATATCCCTAAAAGCAATATAAATTGGTTTGAGTATCATATTACTAACAGAGAGGGGAAAATAAAAGCATAAGGTACTACAGAATTCCTATCTCTAGACAACGTTTTCAGAACAAACCAATATTTAAGAGCAGCATCAAGCTCAAAACCTAAAAAACAGTTAATACTGAAAAGGTTCGAATGACAACAAATAAAATGGAAGTAAGAACATCTGACTTGAACAGACATTGTGTTGTACTGGGAAGGAGTATTTTAAATGGGTCCCTTGGGCCTAAAAATTACTTCTCTATTGATACTATCTCCCCAGCTGAATACACTGGGGTGTTTATTTAAAATGCAGTAAAAATTCTCTTTGCCATCAGATTGTCTCGGTGGTTGATCAATGTTCCCAAATCATCCAATATGGAAAAAATACACATCTTTTTTTCTTCTTATAAATAGAGAAATATTGTAAGGCCCAGAGAGTTACCTATCCAAGCCATAACTAACGGGGACAGGCATTTCCCATGCTAGTGGTGTGTGCACAGAGTCAAGGTCCTGCTGCCATCAAATCTTCTACAAAATATTTTGCACTACTGCACAAAGCGTGCATCAATCATACTGGACATGGTAGGCACAAGTATATACACATACATATATAGATAGACAGACAGATAGATAACCCTACACAACTAAGCCTTTCCAGTTAGCTGGGTCCATGCCAATGCTAGTGGCACTGTACAGTATTAATTGTCTGCATAACAGCTGCAAGACAAAGAGATTCTGCTCTTGAGGAAATAATTCAGAATATATTTTGACCAGTGCCAGCAATATTAGCTACAAAGAGGATGGAAACTTTAGTATTGCTGGAGAAGACAACACAGAATTTTACAATGTGCAAATGAGAAAGAAATAACTCCAATTATTTTCTAGGTTACAGTTTTATTAGGCCACTTGAATTAAGTATTGCATTACAGGAGCATGAGTCCTTGGATTCCTGGTATACACAAGATGATACTAAAGTGAAGGATTTCAGTGTACTCAAGGAGTTTATATCCTTTTCCATGGTCTGCTCTATTATCCTGTCTAGAGTGAGAGCACCTTCACCTGGAGTTTATGAAAAAACTTCTGAGTATCTTAATCTTGGCTTTACAAGAGATCAAGATTGCATCAAATGACTAAAAAATTTCATCTGGAGTCCTTAATATCAAGCCCTAGCTTCAAATTGTGAAAGTGGAACCTGTGCTGCACTGTTTTATACTCAGTAACGCTTTCCAGAAGGTAAAAGTGTCACTTTAAAATTGCGAACTGCCAGTTTTAACTTGTAGCTTTCCTGTCTGGTTATAATGAGATTCAATTTACTCCTAAATAAGAGAAACAACATCCTCAAGGAACTGGAATTATTACAGATCTGGGAAAGTTTCCTTGTTTAAGGCCCCAGGCAAAATATCACAGGCTTAACACTTCACAGAGACTGCTGTGTAAAAGCATCAAAATAAAAATACAGTGATATACCTGGAGCTAAATCTTTATCTTCTGGAAAGTTGAGAGGGTCTTAAATAATTTATCAACTAACAGTGGACAGGAAGAATTAGTAAGGTGCAATTATAAAAAAAAGCAACCAAAGCCAGGTATTTTAAAAACACTCGTACTAGCTATTCCAGTATCTTTTGAATTACTTTGAATTACTTTGAATACTGTAACTTGTTTATTCCTAAGGTGTTAATTGGATAAAAGTTATATTTTGTTAATCAAAACACCTGGCAGAATTTTTTAAAAATTCCTGTTTGTATCAGGTTTTTGTTGTTGTTGTTTTGTTTTTTTTAAAATTTAATTTATAATTTAATTTGTATTTTAATCAAAGCATGGAATTTCAAACTTTATAAGTTTTCTGCAGAAGCAAGGAAATTTCTGCTATCATAAATACATTGATTTATATATATACGTTTGTGTATATACTTTTTAATACCTAAATTAGCACCTTTAGACAAATGTCAGCTAAATATTCTTTGTCTAAGTAGTTGTTAAAAACAAGCACACCCCCCACCCCCACCAAAGGCCATCATCCTTCCCTTTTTGCAAAACATATATTATGACTACTTCATAGGTACATTTTCAGACAATTACAGTACAGTACATTATCCAGCTTCTCACATATAAATGGGAAAGTGAAAAGAAAAGCTAGTGGCCAAAATCATCATAATTTAAAAAAAAAAAGTGAACAGCAAATTCTCTTTAACAGACAAGTTCACCTGAATTATCTAACATTATCTAACAATATTCAGAGCTATGTTAAAAGGCTAAATTATCTTTTCAAAACAGGTACAAAAAATATTCACACGAAAGAAAATTTTTTAAAGGAACAGATGAGACAAATTAGATGAGGCATGCATACTTATCTAGTGATAAAAATAGAATAGGAAACTAAGTAATAACAATATCTATATTAAATATTTACAATAGGATGCCATTATTCACATATAGTGGTACTTACATCCCTGTACAGCCAAATCTACAGCCCAAACCAAAGTCAGGTGTGAAAGAAAGCACAATAATGTCAGTGAGTACTAGGACGTAGAACAAGGAAAGTGTACATTTTCTTCTTAATAAAAGAAAGTTTTCAATAAATTTGTAGGCATAACATGCAATAGTTTCACATAAAGAAGCTGGCAAATTGAGAGGGAGAAAGCTGTGCAATCCACTCACATCTATGTAGTTGGCATTAATGTAATCTGAAGATGGATCATCTTCAACAGGTTGCAAAATCACCCTGGAGTGGTCATCTGTAAAAACCAAGTGGTTATGGTGCCTTTTTGAAATGTGATTTTTAAGTAAGATATTACGGTAAGTTGCCTAGAAAACCAAAATCACCTGGCATAAGTGTCCCACAATTTACAACCCTTAAATAGTAAGTTTTTACACAGAATTACAAAGAACCATTTTGTCTGAGGTCTCCAATTACTTCAAAAACATTGACTAAACTTCATTAAGTGTAGCTGAAAGGTAGCACATCGTTACATGTGGTTAAAAAGGCACAAAGAAAACAGGTTACTTGCTCAAAGGCCCTTTCAAAATCAGCTCCGCTGACGGTAATCTAGAAAACTAAAAGTCTTGATTACTATTTTCTTACTTCTGACCTCAGCCTGCTTAAGTTCATACTGAGATATTAAAAAAGTAAGTTAGCAATGCACTTTGGATTGGATGAAGAGGTAACTCTGCCCATTCAGAGACGTGTCCGATAGCTTCATTCCTGCACGTTCAATGGCATTTGTGAAACAGTTAACAAATTGCGTTATGCCAGGGGATGAATCTAAACTATTGAAACTTTATGCCTAAAGACAAGATACAGAACCCTCTAATTTTAGTCACATCTTTTAATCATCAGTTTTACAGAACTACTATTCAGGTCTATCAGCTATAAATCACATAAAGCTGAAAAGTTTTGAAGCTGTCAGATTTACCTGAAATAAATTATAACTGCAGAAAACTGCCACAGAATTAACATCTAAATGAGTGCTAGTTTGTCGTTGTTATATGCTTACCACAGCTTGCACAGCAGAGATGCAAATACGAAATTCAGCCTGGGTTATAAAAGGAAGAAAGTTGAACTGTGAAGGACAAAAAAAAAAAAAAAAATCCTGGAAAAGGCACTGTCCTCCTTCTCTGCTTGGGGTATTAAGCAGCTATGCCACCGGAGACTTGTAAAGAAAGAGAGAGCATGGCACAAGTAACACACGACTATGGTTACTGCTCAAACCAAGCACACCGATACTCACATGCTATAATGTTTCCATAGCGGTTCTTTGTTCTGTTTTGATCCTTCTTAGCGACATCCCAAGAAGCTGACTGCCCCTCAAAGAAACTCTATAAATAAAAATGTTCCGAAAGAAAACATTCTGACCATTAATTTATCTCCAAAAATAACAGTTTAAAAGAACTGCCCTACCATAAAATAAGCTCAGCTTTGCTCGTCCGCTCTGGTCAGCCAGACAGCACCATGGTACAGAAATACATCTAGAGAAGAAGGGAGATTCTCTCCCTCTGACTGCTATGGGTCAATGGGAAAGTGACTGAGGGACTCCAGAGGGATTTCAAATCCTGGAATGGCTGGAAGGCTAAAAGTTGCTCAGACACCCTTGCCATGGGGGAACAACAGCAAGCTGAGAAAACATAGGGAGATCGATCACCCTTCTTACAAGATACCGTAATATACAGCCTGTTTACGATAGCATTACATCGCTTTCCTCATATTGTTTAGTAAAATGGCTTTTCTTCCTACAGATCCGTCAGGAAGCCTCCTCTGCCAATGCTTCTGTTCATGGTTTTTTTCCCTCATACCCTCCCTCTAGCCCCTACCAAAATTATTCTACATTTTTGAACTTTTCTTAGAGTCTGATTGCTCAGTAGTGATAGAAGCACCTTTTATTCCTCCTCAGGTTTTTCTTCATTGCCCGTAGATATTTTACAGCTGTTGCAGGTTTATGCTATTCTTTCCTTCCAGATGTTCTCTTATCCTGACCTTGGTAAGTTACCTCCGGAAAGCACACAGTAGCCACAGAAACAAAACTTTAATGCATGCTCAGAAGCCCAAGCTAGGGCAAAGATGTCATGTATGGTAACAGAAGAAGTAGCAAGTAGGAAAACACCTGATGTGGCATCAGGAACCACCCTCCCCCCAGCAGTGGTTGACACTTGGGCTTAGCCCTGAAGTTAGGCAGAACATAACAAAGTGTATTTAAGTAAAAGAGAGGAAAAGAGAATAATATTCTTTTAAAAACCACACATTTATTTATTCCAGTTCTTATGTTACAGTAGAGAAAGCTGCAGAAAAGAGAGAAGGTTGAAAACTGAGTCAGAAGAGATTACTTACTCAGCAAAAACTCATTTTAAAACTAGCTGCATTGTGTGTGACCTTGGCAAAGCACCATTCACATCTTTAGTGTGTGTCCTGCCTTATATTCTAATCCCAAAGAATCACAACAGATTCAGAGATCAGAAGCAAAACGAATCTGTACTCATCTTCTACCTCCAGTGCTGGGAAATTTTTTTGCTTCACTTTTAACATTAAAGTTGTAAGTAGACATGCTCAGGCAGGTCTAATTAGAACTTCAAGAAGTTACTACCCTCAGCACGTCTTTACTGCTTCTCAGCTGGAGTTTAGTCCCAGTACTGCCCTACTGAGATGCTATAATAAATCACAAGAGTGCTTCCAGTTAGTGCTTCTTGCAAAACCAGCCAGGTTAAATTTTTACCTTAACCTAATCCAGGAGATCTGCACTGATGACAGCTCAGAAAACTCACATAACTAATTACAGCATTTCAACTAAGAACCAGCAACCAAAGGGTGGCAACTTCTTACAATACATCAAAAAGATTCATCAGGGCATGTGTTCTTATGCCTTAAAGAATACAGACGGTGTTTTTTCCAGGCAATTGTAATTGCTCAGACCATTGAATTCCACTCACTATTTCACTTTTGGGTTACATATATAGGAATCTAACGCCTGCTTATCTTTAACCGTTTTTCACTTAAACCCATGACATATAGTCGCATCCTTCTGCAATGCAATACAAACAAAAGGCTGCAACTTTCAAAGGGATTTTTCCTAGTAAAAATCCACCACTGAAGATCTCACCTCATACTCCTCTTTAAATCCATAGCTGTCAGAGGTCTTCATTAGGTTAATATGCTGCAGCAGATCGGCCACCCTGATAGCAGGGTGCAGCTGCCCAGTCTGGTATGGGGATTCTGTGCCTTCACAGAGGTAACGAGGGACATCCAGGAGCCGGCTGGACTCTGCTGTTGCACTGTGATTTTCATCTGTATTCACAAGAAATCAATGCATTAAGTACGTGCGGAGCAATAACACCTGATGCTATAGATATCAACACCTATTTTCAACCTCTTCCTTCAAAAACATATCTAATTTCTGAGAACGCAAAGCACTTACTCTCCAGCACATAAATACTGTGAAGTACATAAAGGAATTTAACTGCAAAAACATACAAAGGTTTGCATTCCTTCATCCTGCAATAAAGATGTCTGAAGGGTGTTTTATTTGAAGCTACAAAACTTAATGCATTTGTGAACTCCAGCCTCTATCAACCAAAGTAACTTTTTTAAATGGCTAATATGCATCAACAGCAATACTACACCTTAAACAATAAATTAGAATAACTCTGTAGTGATACCAGCACATCATTTGTCTAAAGCCAACAATCAGTTAAATTCGATCCCAGTGAAAAAGAGAAGCCATTATGCTACTGCTTCAGAACATCACCTCCATTTGGGAAGATGAATCAGTACTTCAGAGTGGTCATTTTAACTCAGGTCTTTTAGGAGAGAAATGAAACTGTTGAGTATGCTGATTTCAGCCAAAGTTTTTCTCTGTATAAACAAAGTCTCCTCTGACGTCCTACATTACACCAATTCTCGTATCAAAACCAGACACCAAAGCTGCATGATCACATTTACTCAATCTTTTCTGTGAAATATATATATCTATATTTTTAAATTAGCAATCAGCAGTTCAAATGAATTTAGAGAGGAAGAAAAATTCTAATTAAAACATTTTTGGAAAGTAGGTACTGAAATGGGAAGTGGGTAGTCGACCTCTCCTACACTTCTTTGAAATCAGTTTACCATTTTCCTTGAAAAGGATCCAGGTGAGGAAGTAAAACACTCTAGGGAAAAAATGAACACCCATGACATGAAGTGTCGGATTTTCTACAATTCCACCAAAATGTAAACCCTGTTAATACCTTCTGAAATGAGATCTCCTAGTGAGAAACCTGATTCTTTGAACTGTCACACAAGTTGCTAATTTCAGTGCATTTATGCCTCACTAGACTACCTAATAATGTGAGTGACATGCAGCAGTCACTTTTTATTGTAGCATTACCCATATTAAATCATATACATTTCAAACTACCTCAGGATTTACAGTTCTCCCCACTCCTCACAGTATACTTACCAGTAATAGGCACTTTAACCCATTGAAGCAGCAAAAAACAATGAGTGAACAGAACATAAGAAATTTATTTCAGGACTATATTAGAAAATGACTAAAAGAAAATGACATTAAAAGTTGTTAAAGCTTCACAATAGGTAACAATGAGAGCCATTTTAAAAATGTAAGGGCCACATTATTATGCCATCAATGTAATGATAGGGACTTGAGAAAAGCAAAATTGTCATACTAACTTAGTGCTAATGTACACAGAATGGTAAGTAGCATTAATAACCTATACATGAAGAAAAAGAAACCTAGTACAGCTACAAAGTAATAAAAGCTTTATATAAAATAACATGTTCTGTTTTGTGATGCTGGGCCAAGCAAGGGCTACATGGAGATGGAGTACGTCAAATGACTGAGTTCCAAAGGAACAAGCTCCGGGGTACACAATCCCTTCTACATGGTGTGCCTAAAACCTTGTCTACTTCTCTCTGCTATTTAAGTCCATACAGTTAAAAATATTACCTCTTCCAACTATCATTGCTCTGCTTATACCAGGAGACTACCATGCCCAAAACACCATTACCAGTACATGGAAATAGAGACAGGAATTATTAAACTGTTCTTCAATTAATTCCTTGTCCTTGCTGTTCACCACTGCCAGTGTCTGTGTCTGTCACAATGTAGTGGCAACACACTGACCTTTGGAATATGCTTATAGCCTAAATGAGCTATTAGGAATAGCTTGACAAGTATCCCAGATAGTACTTATGTAGCTTGTAAGTGCCTGAAATAAAGCTAGAAGCTACAAGAAGATCTTAGAAGAATTTCAGGAAAATACTAATTTTCTATGACTAGAAGTCCATTTATCTGATTTTGGGAAGTATTCAGAATTACTGAATCTACCCCTTTGCTCTTTCAGGCAACAGTGCTATTTCACCTCTCCTCAAAAACTTCTTAAATCACCTAGTTAGGTTTCCCTGGGCCCAAAGTAGAAGGCTCTAGCATCTAACTGCTCTGCTGGTTATAAACCTTCTAAGATACTGCTGTAGTCAAGAGAATGGCATTTGAAACATTAGCAAAAGGAAATGGTCAGAATATGACTTGATAAATCTCCCACATGGTGAGTATACACCAGCTTGCCAAAGGCTACTTACAAATAGTGATTTGCTGTCACTCTTGGAGGACACTTCACATGAGGATCTGCAAAGGCTCCTCCTGGGTATTTTTTCTATCAACATTTTTTACCCACTACTTGCATAACAAGATAGAAAACATCCTGACAGCATGGGCAGAGGGCACTGAACAGTAAGGCACCACAAGCACTTCTCAAGTACAGGATCAGATTTCGATGTTATCTTCATTATTTGGGTGATGATGCAAAAATCAACAAGATGAATTAAACAGTGAATGCAACATACTGTGCGTAGGAAAGGGAAGTCAAATACATAACTACAAAATGGAGTAATGGACTGGGCAACAATAGCTGGGATTTCAGCAGGTAGCTCAATGCAAGTCAGCAACACGAGTGCAACAAAAAGGACAAAAGGCAGTTCAGATATCAGAAACACTACAGTCAGGGCATGGGGGGTACCTATTACACTCAGCTCAGCATTAAGGCTTCTCTAAGAACTGTATCTGATTTAGAGCACCACAATTAAAAAATTCAACCTATGAGTTGGAAAGTGTTCAGAGGCAAAGAATGATTAAAAGTTTAGAAAACATTATCTACAAGATGATGAGTGGAAGATCTGGGTTTAACTCAATAAGAAGAGAGATAACTGAGGACACATGAGCCATGAGTAAAAGGCTGTTTTGAAAGGACAGGAGTGTATCAGGTCTCCATATTTTCTATGAGTCTCTCAAAAGGAAATGGTTCAATTCACAGTAATGAGGTTATAGTCTAGATTAGTCTAGTTAGGAAAAACTAGGAGTGAGTCGTAATAATACTCAGTAGTAACACTCAGTTAGTAACAATTAATAGTTAGAAAATTAAGCTTTGGGTCCCAAATAATGCTAATATGGATTTGAATTTTATTTCTTTTTAGGAGAATCGAGGCACTGGAACATGCCATTGCAAAAGCAGAATTCTCTTCACTACAAATTTTAGGAACACAATGG
Source organism: Antrostomus carolinensis (assembly GCF_000700745.2). Lineage (NCBI taxonomy): Eukaryota > Metazoa > Chordata > Aves > Caprimulgiformes > Caprimulgidae > Antrostomus > Antrostomus carolinensis. The sequence goes on along the minus strand of NW_010318575.1, from coordinate 28,540 downwards.
ACTGACAGAAGGGTCTAAATTATACACATAACATCCCATCTCAAAACAGAGGAGGGATTAAATTGCCTCCAGGTCCCTTTAAGATTTACTTCCAGGAACCCAATTTTCAATCTAAGTTTATATTCGTGTCCACTTCCTGATATTTGGTTTTTATCCTAAAAGAACCTCAGCAATTGACTGAAACTCAATACTACACATTGTATTTATCAAACTCAGAACTCGGATAAAAATTATGCTTTTAGCTTTGTGTTTTAAAAAAAACCTCTAAAACATGCATTCAGTGTTAGATGTGACACAGAAGTAAGCAGCCTGGCCACTCCCAACATCTCCTCTTCTTTTTAAAGTAAGTCCAAAGTTGAAAAACTTACTAGTTAAGGTCAATTGAAATATTTAATTAACATAAGCATACAGGAATATCTGTACTGAACCTACAAAGTTGTGGTTTGTTCTTGGATATTTCAGAAGTTTTTCCCTTTACTATTTTTCTTTTTATTAATGTTATTTACTTAGGAAATTGAGCTTGGGATGTGAAACAATGCTAATATGGATATGAATTTTATTTTTACTTATCTCTTAAGAGAGTTCCAGTTTGACATGTCATTTCATTGGAAATCAGTTTGAATGCTCTGGGGAGAAAAGTTTTAGTATTTTCCATTTACCTATTTCCTCATTCACTCTTCAGTTCGTACTGACTAGGAATAACTTCTTAATGAGAACATAAAATAATTTTTTATTCTAAAAGCAGTGTCAGTTTAATTCTGAATTGATAAACTGAGTGTAGCGTTATTTTCAGATAACAGCATAACTTTCTTTTACATAAAATAAGCTGCTTCAATGTTCAACCATGCAAGGAGACGAAATTCATGCAGGAATGGATAATGAAGGACTAGGGTCCTCACCTAACACAGCTGTCGGCACAAGTGGATCATTGGGCACTGTAGGAAAACAAAGCTCATGAAGAAATACATTACCTTCAATTTGTGTATTTTTAAGAACAAAAACAATATACTTCAGAGTATAACCAAGTGATAACTAAACCCCATTAATTTTGTTACAATAGAAAAACAGAATGAATACACAGATCCAGAAAGCATTCTGAATAAAAGAGGAATGAAAGGCAGTGATTTTGGACTTCAGAAATGTAATGATAAAGGCAAAGAGATTCTTACTGAAACGAAGAAGACATTACATGCAATTTAGTTTTTGAAAGGGCTCCTCCTTCACTATTGTTCTTCTGCTTCACAATAAAGGTTCACTTTCACAGAATCAACTCTTTTCCTTTTAAATTCATCCTCTCATATAATACTTGAGTAGTTTCTCTCAAAATCAAATGGCATTTCTTTAAAGTCTTCCAAGTAATTTTAAAAAATTATATACATATTACAGTTAATAGCTTTTTTATGTGCAATGCCAAAGACATTGCTCTTAATGAGTATAGGAAAATCACAGATACACAGATGCAGATGTCTGAATAAAATACATAGGATTTTATAATTTGTTACCACATCTAGAACTGTGCAGAGACAAATGCACTGTTTTGGACAGAAATGGTGGAATCCATAATTTGGTTTTGTTCCAGTCTAGAACAAAAATTTAAAATATCGACAGCTCTGTGACAGAACTGAGCTCCAGTTCTCAAGCAATCTGCCTAACAATTTCTCACATAACAGGAAACCCCAGAAGTTTGGAAGGTCTTTTGCCCCAGCACAGAAAACGGCCAGGAGAATTTAATCCTCCAACACCCAAAAACCCACATACCTAGGAAGGTGGAAAACAGTTATGTCAAAGTTTGCCAACCAACCAGGACAGCTGTGGTGGCTGGTGCTTGTGGGATCCTGGCATTATGCCGGTCCATCTGGAAGGCTGCTCAAGTGCCTGGCAGCCCCAGCTCACTAATAGCCATTAGGCTCCTGATGGATACTTTGCCTGGGATCCACCATAAACTTAGTTCAAATTGAACTGTCTTTGCAAACCTGCCTCCACAAATTTCAATGCCAATAAGACATCAAACTTTGGAGAGTTTTCAAACAGTTCCAGCCAAAACTGTGTAGAAAAACCTCATAGGCTGATACTAAACTCCCATTTATAGTTGGTTATGAGACACGTAAAATGTTAGCAATCTGCAGTTTGGTAAGCTTCAATAAACTGAGCAATAAACCCGCCTCCAAAATCCATTTCCCTTACAACAATCAGGAAAGAACTTAAAAGCCTTAAGGGATGTATTTTGCTCAAGCATGGTAAGCGGTATGGGAGGCAGGAGAAGGGAGATGGAGTGCCATTTCCAAAAGATGGCAATTCAGAAGCAGCTCTGGCTGCTCAGATCTGTTTAAAACCAGGCCACAAGTCCATGCAGCCATGAGAAAGCCAGGTTCCTGCCAGCTCTGTGGCAGAATTGTATCCCTTCAGTAACTTACACACTAATTTTGAGGTTTTCAGAGTCTACCAGTGGAATATCTTGCTTTTGTACAAGGCATAGTGCAGATGCCAGGAGGCAGGCATGCTGGATAGTGGTAGCTATAACCCAGGCACTGAACAGTCAGAAACCCAAACTGCCAAACTCTGTCAAAACCAGACAGTTGTCAAGTTTACAAAAAGGGAATACAAATATAGAGCAAATTTGCAGATATATTAACAAGCTTGTTCCTAAACTTCACAAACAGCAGTGAGTCAATTTCCTTCTGTTATAACATCCTCACTGCCAAAAGAAATAAATTAATTTGGACCTCATATTATTATTCATTACAGACATGGTGTTACACAGTAATATTTAACATGTTGGTATTAAATATCCTCATGAGGGAAAACTCAATTTCAGATTTTAATTGAGATATTCTAGAATTGTAATATTTTCCCTATAACAAGTATCAACGCATACTGAAAGTACATGTAAATGTTTAAGTAATTTGCCACATACCAGTAAGTATAACATACAAACACCCCTACTCAACCTTCGGATCTATCAGTGTTCCTAGAAAACCTGGAGCTTACAATTTTTCCTCAAAAACTGGAACTGTTTTCCATGTTTCTATGTTCATCTACATTCCAGAGTATCTATCACTGTCATACTTACATCTGGGACTGAAGTTGTGAGAGTCCATAAATGTGATTGAAAGGGGATCCTCTGCATGCAGGGTGCTCTGGTCAGCATAACTCCTATCCATCGCATTCACCATGTGTGTCATCTCCTGGCGGGTGGTTCCCATGGCATCCTTGCGCTTCTTTGCAAGTTTGCTGCCCAGCCAAAAAAAAAAAACCCAAACCACCTTAATACTTGATGAACATTGATGTCTACAGTAATCATTATCTATAGTCCTGAGTGACTGAAAAGTTTGGCTGATTTTCCTGTGCACAACTTTCCCAGCGTGAAATTGATAAAATTATGCACCCTGCTATGAAAGAGTCATGAGTAGTGTGTTTTCTGTACACACACAAATGCTGTAATGGAAGTGCTAACTTCTGTAACCTGGTAATATATATATATATATATTTTTTTTTTTTTTCCCCCCTGTGGAGTAATTACACTAATATAAACAAATTAGAGAATATAATTACATTTTAACTGAAATGATAAATAAGAAGCATCTGTGCATGCAGTTTTATCAACCACCTCCATTTAAATCTGTGTTTTGATTTTATAAATGGATAATTCATTCCCCTTGCTTGCCTTGTTAGGAAGAAATCATTTAACCTTCTAAATTATTTTGTTAGCCAAAAAACCTATGAAATAACAAAAGAAACATAACTATTCGATATAGATTCATATTACCTTTTATGTTTAAAGTTGTTCTTCCCATTCAGTATACAAGATACAACATGATATCACACTTTGTTTGGGATCATCTTAAATTTTGACATTAGCAGTCTTACACTCTGAATGTATCACAGTTAAACATCGACCTAACCCATACAACTAACCCCCTCAACAGACAATGCCCTTAAAGTGCACACTTCAGAAATAATTCTTAATTCCTTCCTTTTGATGAAGACCTGGAAGTGATTTTCACTGTCTCCAGAAGTCAGATGGAAGCAGATAATATATTTTAACTACCTCTTAAAGACTACTACTCTTAAAACATATAATTCAAGTAGTAGGAAGTATGGGAAGCAGCATCAAGTGCACCTTATTTCTGCACGAACCTGTGACATACGTTAGACTGTTCTGAAATCTCCCTATTCTCATCTGACGTTGTGACTGTAATATACTAGACAGCCAAATTGCTTATTTGGCTACGTGGGAGAGACACAATCCTCACTGAAAAGACTGGGTTCTTGAAAATATATGTTTAGAACACAGCTTAGCTTCACAAGCTTTCTCTGCATAAAATATCATCAAATATCCTGTTAACTGTTTAGACAGTGTTTATCTTACATTTCTTCAACTAAAAGGACTGCTTGCTCTTCCTCTGTTCTCCGATAACTTTAAATATTCTGTGCCATACTCTAACAGTAGACTAAAAGAATATTAGTGTAAATTATCCATCCATTTACTTGTTAAGTCCTGGGAATATCCACTGGAAAGGACCCACAGCACTCTCCAGGGCAGGAAGCACTTTTTGTTTTTGCATATTTAAGAAAATGTTAGAGGATTGTTTCTTAAGTTAACAGGCTTGGTTCACATAAGGGGTCACAAAGTAGGATACAGATGGACAAAGCATTCCTGAGAACAACACAGTTTCTTTCACCACTAGACTCATCTCCTTATTTTGCTGTATGCCTCCCAGCTTTTTTTCCCCATTCAAGATAGACTAGTTGGAAAATCACTACTCAGTAATCCCCTCACTAAAAAAGTCCCAAAGATGGTCTCTAAACCTACAATTTTTCATCTAACCTTTGCGGTGTACTTGAGGTCCCTGTGTTTATTAGTGAAAACCAGAAAATCAATGACAGTTGGATGTCCCCTCTAAAATGCTTTATTTTATACATTTACTCCACCCATTCCTATTTACTTAAGAAAAACTGGTTTAAATGATACTCTGGTCCAACAAATGAGGACCATGAGAACTTCCAGAAGTGAACCAGTTTGAGCTTTATAACTGGTTCCCAATACTAGCAAAGCTTTCACAAAACTGGCATTTCTAGTTCAAGACTGTTTTTTTTAAATTTCAAAGCCTTTCAGATAGTCTCTATACACTGAAGATAGTCTTTTTCTAACGCCACCACAGAAATGGAACAAAAAGACTATTACATCTCATCTCTTGGCTATATTAAGCTCTCCTTTGAAGCATCATTTTGTAACAAAACTTGCTAGCTACGCTAAATAAATCAGCAGCTATTACAGCTTTCAAGTTATTAGCTTATTACAGCACCTACTTTCTAATTCTTCTGTCTGCTTCAACTCAAAGCTGCTGGGAAACGGGAGGACAGCTTTATTGTTCACCAGTTCCTGACTCCCCCGGGGTTTGACTTCTTTTTCCTTTCCTTTTTTTCCTTCCCTCACTCAGTTAAAGGCGCATGCAATCTATGCTTCATGATAGTTAAGAAAATCGTTAGGTTAAAGTACTCGAGGCTGACAGAAAGTGTAAATGATTCTCATTATCTGCTAAAGGATCCAGTTGGGTGAACCTGGGCAGGTGGGTGTTTCAGTGGGAGCTGGAAGGGAAAAGTGCTCCATCATAGGATGAAATTGTGTGGTTAATTATCTTGAGCTGAAGCAATTGTTATTTAACAAGGAAATTATAATTTGTCACAATAAACCGCAGAATGGCAGTTAGCTAAGCCAGCTTAGTGATTTTTTTTTATTTTTAAGTTTGTTTAAAGAAGTCAACTAATCTGCTTAAAAACGTGGAAGAGCATCATTATTGGACACTGCTGGTTCATCAAAGCACTTGAGTGCCTTCTTAGGTCCCCTCTGAAGTCAAGGGCATTATGCATTTATTTAAAGTTAAGAATGTGTGTAACTACTTTGCTCAATCACAGCAAAAAGTGCCGCAGCCTTCAAAAAACTAATTTGGTCAACACGTATTAAAGAAGTCATTTTTGCTCCAATGAAGCAAAACTTTGTGCAAACCAATGTCATAAAGTAAGATCCACACTTTAAAATGTGTATACAAATCACCTCACAAGCAACAGATGTGAGGTGATTTGTACACACAAAAAACACTTCACAAAAAACATTTCTGTAAAAAAAAAAAAAAAAAAGGTTGGTACCACAGAGGCAGATGGGTTGCTCTGCCATTGCTGGGGCAGAGATCTATTTATAAAGGTCTGGCATCTGTCTATGACCTGTGTAGGAAAACTGGTGCACAGGATCACTCCTGGTAACTGGTACGCTACCAAAGAACAATTTGTGATTTACACGCACAGTTCTCTAGCTAGGAAATGGGAAAAGAGGTTTTTTCCTTAGTGTGATGTGTCACTGTGAATCATAATGCAAATTAAATTATGATTAGAAAAAACTAAAATGATAGTTATGGGAAAAACTGTAGCAAAAAGCAAAAGTCTCAATATACAGTTAGAAATACAATATCCCTTTAAAAAAAAACAAAAAACACAGGGTAAGAGTAACAGAAACAACAATACAAGCAATTTTTCAAGCCTGAGAATAAAAAGGTAACTATCAACAAAACTTTAGGAAAATTATAGAGACTGTTTTTCTTTTTTAAAAAGGGATACTGCATCTTTAAAACATGTAAAATAGTAAGTCACCCGTATTTTACTTACAGATAGTAGGAGTAAGAATAGTAGCTCCTCCTGGCAAGCAAATCACAGACAGTGGAGAAAGAGAAGCAATGGTGAATGAAAAGCATGACTCTGTCACATTCAATAAAGCAGAGAAATGTGCGTTTAAAAAAAAAAAAATTGAAAAATTCATGTTTCTTTGGTTAGCATTTCAACTTGCTCATGCACAAACTAGCTTGATTTTGCCATGCAATTAAAAAAAAAACCCACTAGCATATAAAAATGATTTGTTTTTTAGAGAGATCACTTGAGAAAATTACATGCTGAGATTTCATTTATTGCCAAAAATTTTGAAAATTAAATGGATTGTGTATTTTCAACATGCAGTTCAGCATAATATAATGATTACCACCTAGATGTTATGACAAATGAACAGCTGTGTACAAATCTTGTGCAGTAAATATGCTTTTTACTTTTCAGTTACAAAAGCTAAAAAATGCATTAATAAATACATTTAATCTGAAAACAAATTGCAAGTCATTCATTTTAACATCTTTATCAGTACACAGGTGTATACATATATGTTTGTATGCGTACTGTATGTAGCTATATGAGTACACACATTTTAAAGAATGCACCTTTACAACAGAGACGTGTGTACTGACATATATACCACATATTTCCTGAATGCAAACATATGTTTTCTATTTTAAAATCTTACAATTGGAAATGCTGATGTAGTCATGCCAAGCATTAAAAATATGGAAGGTAAACAAATGGAAGGAAATGAAGGACGTGTGGAAAGAGTCCAACAATGACTTAGAAAATAAAAATGGCATTGCTTGTTAAAGATGCAGTATCCCTTTTCATAGTTGGTTTGATTACTCCAGTAAAACTCTGTAAGAGCTGTTAAGAGCTTCATTTGGGAAAACGTCAAACCAATTTGTACAAAATGATCAGGCAAAGCCTAAAACATCTCAAGCTCGTGAACAAAACTGCTTAGTACTCTATTTTTCAATAAAATGTAATGCTGCATTTAATCAGATTGAGATAGCAGTGGCTGTGCAGACGACTTTATAGACCAAGGAAAATGCAGAAACCATTGTTTCATCAACTTTTCCATGTAGTAAGCTGTGGTCAGTTCAAGTACCAAAAGGGATACTACATAATGGATCACTGAATATGTACACTACAGAGGATGACTCAAACGGATCGGTTTTCAGTCCCACCACAACTAAGGGAAGTGTGTTTATGTAGGTGTGAACGTGTCAGGGCTTTTACAGCTGTTCCTGGCTTCATGATGTGGATTTCCCTGATTCGCCAGAGGGACTGAATTAACTCAGGTATACAAAGATTTTCTATACTTTTTGTAAGAGACTGAAGCTGATATTAAAAAACCCTGCCTGCTTTCTCTAAATGGGGAGGGGAGGGAATGGCACACCTATAACACATGATAGACAACCAATTAAACTATCATGATGAAAAATTGCCAAACATTAAAGATTCATTAAAGAGGTTAATTTCTCACCTATTTTAATACAAAATAGTACATGAGTTTAGAAATGTTAATGTGCTTTAGAATGATGATTAAGTATCATTCCTAAGAGGGTACTGACTTCACAGGTTCAGAAAAAGGAAGGGGGAAAATGGGGAAATTTTAAAATACCATTTCACAGACATGAATAACTTACATTTATCAAACAATTCAGCAGGGAAAGTATGAGTCTAAAAGGACTCTGAATGCAAGAGGTAAAAGGGATAGGAAAAACGAACACATTGAATTTCAAGCTTTATTTTTTTTTTTTAACCTGCAAAACTAGTCAATCCCATCTGGAAGTGACTGACAATATATAGTGGTGGACAGTCTCTCTCTCTTTCACACACACACACGCATGCACACACACAGAGTCTTCTATTATACATAAGGGAACCACTACAACATGTGCTGAGAAGATGATACTCCCCAGTACATACCTTGTAATAAAGCTATAAAATAGAGATTTCTTCCTGAAAACTGAAAAACAACTTTTCTTTTGTTTTTAAAAAGTTGTGTAAATAAAGAAAATTGGCTGACTGTATGCTTTTTTTTTTTTTTTTTTGCATATGATGAGTTGGACCTTTTGCATATGTGTTAATTCTCAACCACAGAGGGAAACAACAGAGAAAAGTAAAAGCACTTTTGGGAAAAATCACATATGTAGCTAACTAACACAGAACACTACAAGCATACCTAATGTTTCTAATGCAGACGTTTCTTCTCCAAGTTATATATCTCCAGGGATAATTGTAAAGAGGCAATAAATTAAAAAAATCTAATGCAAACCAGAAATTATAACATATAGAAAGAACTTAGGTACAATTTAATTTTTTTTCTGAATTTTAAAAAATAATAGCAAAGTGTATTTCAGATGAACATCGGCAACATTTACAAATATGCTTTTCATTAAGACTTCTGTAAAAGGCGAGGGAACGCAATGCACGCACCACTGGAAGACAAACATCTCGTTCTACCCAAGAGAAATCAGCTTGTGCCCTGTGAAGGGGACTCACTGGGGAGGGGGTGCACAGAAAGAGAGGAATTGGTTTCAATACTATAACTACGGATTTATAGAGTCACGTTATCAACTTTTACACCAGGCTAAAAGAGTTGCAACTATTGGGAAGTCGAGACTTAAAAACTGACCGAGCAATAGGGTAGCACAATTTACTACGCGGAGTTACAATGCCAGAAGATGGCGATATTGCTCACTAAGAAAGCACTAAAAAAATAAATATTAAAATTCATTCAAATTAATACACTTTAAACAATTTCATGCACTAAGAACTCGCTAGATAATTTTACAGTGATATGGTATGACTTTTAAGAAAAAAACTTCAGGTTTACAAGAGCATAAATAGAGGTATAAAATTACATTATTTTGCAAGTTGGATAACACACAGATACAAATACCTCATTAGAGCTGCATATAGAAAATCAAATTCATTAGGTGATTACAACATGAAAAGTGCAGTAATTTATTATTTTATTTTTTGCTTAAAAAAAAAAGGCTCCATTAATTTCAATTCTACCCATTTTTATATTCTATACTTTCCTCCAACTGTAACTTAAAACTACTTGTAAATAAATAAATATGAGAAAATCTACAGCTATTGGGTCCCAAATATAAAGAAATCTTCTCTTTATAGCCATCATAAGAATCACAGCAAAAACAACAGGAAATACAAAGACCTCATTCAAAGACTGATGCGAGCTACTGGTCCTGAAACTTTTTTTTATTTTTTTTAAAGACTTGTAAATAATATCCATTTAGGATAGAGAAAAAAAAAAAAGGATCAGTATAGATCATTTCTTACCTTTTTTTGACGATCAATACGACAACAAGGAGAAGTAGGATGAATACCAGAATTCCAGCACTTATTCCTGCTATTTTCACCACTCGATCTGTTTGTTTAGCTGGATCCGGAATCACCTCAGGTTCTTCTGTTGCTGCTGCTAAATGAATCAAAAAAGAAGTTGCTTAAATGTGTAAACACTAGAGACATGAAAATCATCACTGGTTATATAATTTCCAAATATGTGTGTGTTTTAAAACAGTAGCCAGAATATAGATATATGTATCATATGGTTTTACATCTACACATATGTATACAGAGACACTGTAAATTTCAATCTATATGTCATACATTTGCAACACCAAGTATATGACTATATATGCGTGTACACAGGTGCATATACAAATACATCTAAAACTTCATGTACACAGCAGTGTATATGCATCTGGATTTCCTAAAAAGTTACTGTATTACGAAGCAGAAGACAAAGCAGAGACTATCTATTCACTAAATCACCATTACTTCCTTTAATGTTATTTTTTTCAGATATCTAGTAATCTAGTGAGATTACGTTAATTCACACACAGTACATTAAACTCTTTACACGCTGCCGCCAGCACCATAAACTCTAGTCCTTCTCTCCTTCACGCAATTTGAGTCCACCTTTTTATATTAATTCACCTTACAGCATCTGGCCTGAGATCTGCATTTTACTGGGAATTTTGATTCTCCAAATAAGGCCATCCACAAAGCCAAACCTAAAGTCAGCAGTAGTTTTACTTCTGTTAATAGGCCCTCAAAAAAAAAAAAAAAAAAAGAATCACTGTTCTACGCAGAGATGAAACCACTCTGAAACACAGCTGAGTGGGCTGAGGCCACAGGTTATAGCAGAGAGGAAACCAGAATGTATATGAAAGAGCGCAGTCATTCAGTCTGCACCTCTCTGCATCACAGCCTGGCATACAAAGGATCAGGAACATAGGGTTTTTCAGCCTGGCAAAAATATCAAAAAATATAAATAGGTTTCAGTCAGGGGTAAAATCCCATGAGGTGTTTACTTGTAAAATGGGAAACGGCTCTTCAGTTCATAGTTTCTAAGGCTGTGGCTTAGCACTTTGCCTTTCCCCTGCTCGCAGGCATGGATGGGTATGTGTGCTTGCTTTCTCTCTGACCTTTCTTCTCTCACTCTCCACCCGGCATGCAGCAGATGCCACTTAACCTCCTCCCCCTCACAGTAGCTGCACGTGGAGTTACAAGCTGTTGGGATCATCATGCCTATGTCATTACACAGAAAATGTCCTTTACTCTGAAACTAAAAGGCTCCTCAACAGACCTCCAAACAAGCAGCACAAAAAATGAGGTGAAGCCACGCCAGAGAAAGACTATCACTCTCCCAGAAAGCCGCTCCATCGGCCTTTCAGAAAGCCAGGGTAGTTAGCACCAGGGGTAACTGATACCTAATACTTTCTGGTTTTAACCACATTACTCAGACCATTTCTGAGTGCAGGAACCCATACTATCTTTGGAGAAAATGATCATGCTGATGTTTAAAATCACTCTTTATTACTTGTTTCTGTAACCGCTGTCTCAGCAGTATCTGAACTACTTACTAACAACTTATCCTCAGAGCAACCTACTGACTTGGGAATGTGCTCTCTTTCAGACACCCATGTGAGAGCTAGGCACACAGTAAGAGATCTGGTAGTGCTTTAATCATAAAACCTAATCATCATCATAAGACCTCATCATCATAATAATCTCCCTCCCCTACAGCTTGAATTCTATCTGCTGAGAAATACTAAATGCTTCCTCCTTTGTGCAAACACATGCCTACATGCCCACTTGTATACATAACCTGCGTGGACTCAATACTATGTATCTTGTTTGTATTATGTGTGGTATTGATGCGTCTAGACTAAGAGTCAGGATCAGGTAAGTGATGTGTGTATGTTGCTGCGTACACACAACACATACTCACACATAAACTAGAATTAATGCCAGATACACATATGATGCTGTCTAACAGAGGAAATGAGGGAGATGACTTTTGAGGTGGAATTGGAAGAAGGTGTCAAGATTCTCAGTGCTTAAAATGAATCAACTCCCACTCCACCATTAGCTGGGCTGGATGTGACAAACACAAATGAACACCTGATAAGCAGTAGAGTCAAAAGGCCCATCATTAGAGTCAAAAAAACATTAAAGCCAAAATATAAGTGGCTTTATATGCTAACGGGAAAAAAAACTTCATGTTTGCTGTATGGGGTACAGCAAGGACATGGGAAGTGTAGAGGAGAGCACGCAGGAGCGGGATAGTCGCTGTGTCTGGAATTGCCATGAGTACAATGTGACCTAGCAAAGATAAGAACTACTCAAGCTGCAAAATAGCTAAGACTTGAGCAAGAGATTTAGCTGTGTGGATGGAGATTTAAGGCCAGGTCTTTGAGAGATTTCAAAATAAGAATCACAAGGATTGGATGTGACCCGAAGATGCACTTCAAAAGTTGACGGCTCAAAAATACATTCAACAGTACAGGCTTTGAGCCTTGATCAGGACGATGGTATTTTCACAGGAGTACTACTGAGAGTAGAGGGGAAGGAATGATAGACGAGTCTCTACTTCCCTGGAGAAAGATATGACCCTTATTGCTTGAGAGAGCAATCTGCAATATAGGTGCTTCTCAGTCATGTTTAAAATTATTGCTTGGCCACTCACAATGTTATGTCATTCAGAAAAGTTACTTTAGACAAACAACCATACGCTTTTCAGAAAATCTGAAGGAAAGGCTACTGAAAGAGTTTAGTTATTTGCCCGACTTAGGACTGGTGGTTTATTATATATTCTGTAAGAAATGATTGAGTTTGGATTATCAGTATCTGTTCAAAATGCAGCTCTCTGTCCAAGTTTATAGAACAACAGTGAAAAGTCAGGAGGATATCAACTGCTTGTCCATTTATTCTGGTTTCCTTACACTAAGGAGTAAGTTTGAAGTAGGGACAGTAACTCATTCTGTGAGTTTTTATGCTGCTTATGAGATAAAGCTGATGCCCACTGGAAATGTACCACAGAGTCCTATATTAGTGGAGAAATATTATATTGAATAATCATAGGCTTAAGCAAGCATATAAGCAGTGGTTGAGACTCCTATACCTAAAATGCTGAAATCTATGGGCAAATGCTACTCCTTTCCCCAGTATCAACAGAAAAATTGCTTCTGACTTAAATGAAGACAGGATTATTATATGTCTGTTTCCAGCAACAGATAATATATGCATTCTCTAGACTAAATATTACATTTGGGGACTATATGAAAGCAATTATAGATATAAATCACACTGTAATCTATTATTTATGTGTATGTGCATTGTATGCAATAAAGTATATCATTTTGAGGAAGCCATTGAATGTAGCATAGAATCATTTAATGAAACTTATGAATTTTAAAGAATTTCACATCACTTGTGTTTTAATTTTGATAGTTCAAAGTGTATCGTAATAAGCTGGTGTGAGCTTACACATACACAACCAAAGGAAAAAAAACAACATAGAAACCTTGTGCCTATGTGTTAAACTTATGTATATAAATCAGTGTCTCCTAGTTGCTCATTGCACAAGGACTACAGCAGCAAGAAAAATTGTGCTTACTCTGAATATTTGCTCTCTCTGTCCTCTAGACTACAAGACTGTCAGGATTTTTCTTTCTCTGAAGTGGCCCTCCTATAGGGTGAACTGCTCCTTTTGCCAAACAAAGCAACTCAACTAAGCAAGGCTTCACCAAGGGCAAATCTTGCCTAACCAACCTAGTGGCCTTCTGTGATGGAGTGACTACAACAGTGGACTAGTGAAGAGCTACTGATGTCACCCATCTCAACTTTGTTAAGCCTTTAACAGGGTCCCCCACAATGTCCTTCATTCTAAATACAAGAGATACAGTAGTTAAAAGTTGAATTATTTTGATAATTGGAGTTAACTACTGCATATTTCTAAACAAGGTAAAAATGGTCTAAAATTATTTCAGTTACAAAAACACCTGCTTCACTAATTCCTGCTATTCCTTTTTAGTAATCTAGTCCTGCAATCTTTTCATATATCTCAAATGGCAGACTGTATTAAAATGTAATTTATCAGTTTGAAAAAGAACCTTGTGTTGTAACAGAATGATGATCATATGGAAATGGACTTTCTATTGGCTATTAATTCCTTTGGCCAGCCTTAAACTAATAGACCTCCAATTAAAGTGCTAATTTTTGCAATATCCTTGCATATTACAATATTTTTCACAATTTGACCCTGCAAGTCTATGAGATAATCTTACAGTTTTCAACCAGTGCAAAGTCATCTTGCATAAAATTTGCAAGACACGTTTCTGATCTGAAACAGGGAGTTAACTACATCTTTTTCCCACTATGAGAACAGCTGCCTAGACAGAAGATTTATGAGCTAGATTGGGAGGAGAACACTGGATTTAGCAATTTATCTACTCGCCTTTCTCCTGAACTACCAAACAGTAACAGCAAACATATTCCACAGTCTCATTCACAAAGCTTATAAAACAACTTGATCCAGTGATTCTGGCTCTGCATGTTGCCAGCAACAGTCACAACATAAGTAGTTTTTCTTGTTTTCATAGATACCTAAGGACAATATTCAAACAGTTTACTTCCATGATCAATAGCATGAAGTTCAACTGCGAACAGCACTAAACTAGACTAGGATTGCTAGCACTCTCAGGTACAGCAAAATTCTAAACAGCTGGTGAGGTACAGTTCATCTTACTCTCATAATTTGCTGATGTACCAATTCCCCTATTTTTTTTTGCAATGTTTTTAATCAAATATACCTAAAATTCCAATACTCACTTCTAAAATTGAGTGTTTGCCTAATATTCATACTTAATTCTGAAAGTATACTGTGGTTTAAGGAATCCAGTCACGACATATATTGCTTTCCTGTCTTCTCTTTCCTTCTGTGTCTCAGAATTTACACACAGCCTTGCAAAATTGTCAGAGAATTTATGAGACTCAGTACAAAATCTATTCACCTATACCTTCCTAAGGAGATGGTGCTGGAATCAAGATAATGATATTCTACTTGCTCATCCAAACAGAATTATTCAAGCAGAAAATTCTGGTAGGATTTCGCAGGGCTGCCTGTATGGTACCACTTAGAGAACAGTCAGCCTTCTAAAAGACAGCTTTTAAATCAGAGGTTTTGAACAAGATTTTATACGTAACCTTCTCACCATACCATTTGACTCGCTTAACATTCACAGCATTTTATGCTGGGTTTCCTTTGTGTGAGAGAGGGAAGAAACTCTGTTTTATGCATGATTAAAGCTGCTATTTTATTACACTGCATTTTCTTTGAATGTTAATTTTTGTTTGTGGCAGATCTTTGAATTCTCACAAACTGGTGTTATTGCTGCATAGCTTGATATACAAAATAGCTGTGCTCAAGATAATCTGTTCTGCACCTTTGTTATGTGGCATTCAAAAACTTTTAATTAAAAACAGGAATGACGTCTGAATGAGTTCAACAAGGTAACATTAGGATAACATCAAATGAAACTGGAGTTCCAGATAGCTCTGCCGATATGTCAGTCTACCACCTGAGAAAAGGGCTCTTTGAGAAACTAAGCGAGAATCTCTGATGAATATTTTCTTTTAGACTGCTCTGCCCTGTGTTTTAATCATCTGCCCAGAAAGACCGTTCCATCTTTATCAGTTTTGTTTTGTTACTACTTTGCTAGAATGATAATCATTGTGCAATTAAGAAAACTTTTAGAAGTCTGAAAGTTAATTAATAAATTCAAGTTCAGAAAGAGAAGACCTGTAACCCTTTTTAGTTTAATCATGTTAAAAAAAAAGTCTCAGCCAATTCTATTTGATGAAAACTCTTGAATGTGCTTTTGAAGGGATGAGGGAGAGGGGATATGCTACTTGTTCCAGCAAACTACACACACAATTAATGAGGTCTTACAGATTTCCTCATATGAGTCAGTTTGGTATATCACTGATCCCTCTTTAAGATTCTTCTTTTTCAGGTTGAAAGCTCGAGATACATTTACTGGGAAAGGAATCCCCACAATACTCCCTTCTCTATGGCTTCCAAAGAGCTTGTCTCTAGGAGTGTAGCTTCTGGGAGATGAAGACATGCCAGAAACTCACTAGGGTTTGGG
The DNA here is from genome assembly GCF_000700745.2 of Antrostomus carolinensis. Classification (NCBI taxonomy): domain Eukaryota; kingdom Metazoa; phylum Chordata; class Aves; order Caprimulgiformes; family Caprimulgidae; genus Antrostomus; species Antrostomus carolinensis. The sequence continues at coordinate 12,410 of NW_010318575.1, read as the reverse complement.
TACACCTAAGTTGTTGCTTCCAGGACTCTAAATCACAACTTTGTAGGCTAGCATTATTAAAAAGAAAAATTGTATTTGATTATGAACCAAAACCGTGATTGTCTGAGCTGTGCTTTGAAGTGTCAGGTTCATCCCTGTCACCATGGTAACCAGGGTCCCTGGCTGCCCCAGGGAAGAGTTTAACAGGCTCTGCTGGTGAAGAGGGGGATGCCCGGCACCACCAGCCTCTTCTCCCCACCTCTCCTGAAAGAGATATGCTTAGATGAAATCTGCTGCCTCACTTTGTGCTGCAACATACTGTGCCCATCTTTGTCCTCACGTGTGTCCCTTGCTGAGGAAAAGGGGGAGTTATGCTCCCAGCTATGCTTAGCAGAGGGGGTCCTCAAGGCCCCAGAGCTTTGTGACATTATAAGTTAAGCTCTTATGTGAAAAAAATTAGATACTACTGTTCTCTACATAAAAGGTCATTGCTGCAGAAATGGATAGAGATGCTGTTTCACAGGCCCCTACGGCTTCTTCTGAAAGAGCTTTTTGATCCCTCTCAAAGGATGGCTTACGTGCAAAAACGAAATAAACGCAGCTTCAGGCTAACCTCTAGTCAGATTTGGGATGGCATAAGATGCTGTAGAAGTTAAGTAGATAAAGTCCCACAGGTGGCTCTGCACACAAATATGGTACCAGGTAAACAAGTGACTCCTTGCTTACACATCCTTCCAGATAATGCAGAAAAATAGCCTGAGCTTATGCTACTGGATGTTTTTGAAGTGATGAACATGCAGATTATAAATATTTATATGCATTCTTAACTAATTAAGCAAACTTGCACAGCATATCTTGCCATATAATAATGAGACTGCTACCTGGAAACTCCAGTATATTATAGACATATTTATATAGAAAAATGGTTCCTGACCGGTATCGTTAAGCCCTCACAAGTGTAGATGTATATTGTTTTGATAAGTGATACATAATTAAAAAAAAATTAAATCTCATCTTTTCTGCTCTCCAGCACTTTCAGATCAGTCCATTGACTGGTACTACTTTGGAAGAAAACTACAAGGAAAACAGAATCAGGTGAATCAAGTGTCTTCTGCTACCAGAGACTGTAACGAAAATTAATGAGGACTTACTCTTGCAATGTTCCACTGAGAAGCAATTTAAATTCACAATGACTCCTTTGAAAACAGTAATGTCCATGAATTTATAACCAATTATGAAAGAGTTGACCTTAAAAGATTCAGAAGTATCAAGTGAAAAAAGTGCTGAATCCATTTGCCTCACTAACTGTGAAACCTTGGACATGTGCAGATGAACAGAGCCAAAGCAGGAACAATGCTGAGGAGACAATGTTCGAGCAACGCTCTGCCCTGCTGTCCACAGGTCACTTTGAAAGAGCAGATTAGTGCCTTCAATGCATTTCTATTACATCTGCCACTAAGACATACTACTCGCGCGTGTACTTTGTAGACACCTTACTACCTTTTAAAACACTGCAAGGACAGGATTCGGTTATAAGGAATGAAGACGTTCAGTGCATCTTATATTCTACAGGTTGTAAGGCTTTTGCTTTGCAAGTTATTATCCTAACGTAAGAGACAGCTGTTTATGTAGACATAACTAAGCTGGCTTTAAATGAGCAGGCTCAATGACGCAACTGTGTCCTCAGGACACAAAAAGCTCTGGGTGAATGCAAATGGCAACTGTGACAAGGTATTTTACATGGAGGTGTAATTTGAAGTTACACTGTCAGCTTCTAGTTCAGTTGTTTTAACCAGATTAGGATGTAAGATAAAAATCACAGAATGGTAGTGGTTGGAAGGAACCTCTGGAGATCATCTAGTCCAACCCCGCTGCAAAGCAGGTACATCTAGAGAAGATTGCACAGGATCACATCCAGGCAGATTTTGAATATCTCCAGAGAAGGAGACTCCACAACCTCTCTGAGCACCCTGTTCCAGCACTCTGACACCTTCACAGTAAAGAAATTTTTCCTCATAAGTTTAAGTGGAACCTCCTGTGTTCCAGCTTGTGCCCGCTGCCCCTTGTCTTATCGCTGGCCACCACTGAAAAGAGTCTGACCCCATCCTCTTGATACCCACCTTTTAGATATTTATAAACATTAATAAGGCTTCTGAAATGGCATCTCTCAAAGCAAAAAGCAGACTCCAAGGGTGGAGGAACATGGCCTTTCCCTGTCTTGCAGCAGCACCGCCCAAGAGAGAGAAGACTCCTCCTGGCTGCAGCACATCACTAAGTCCAGGCAGAGCTGTGCTTGCCTTTGGAACTGTCAGCTTCAAAATATACTGAACAAATGATGTTGCTGGGTTTACACAGTGGAAATATATCTTGTGGATAAATTAGAGTCTATTCATTAGTCTATTTGACACATGAAAATCCATGAGACCACCTTTCTTCTCCCCTCCCCTTCTCTCCTGCCTTACCTTCAAAACCAACGACAACAAATCTTTAAAAGGAATCAGAATACCATATTTTGGGGTTTTTGTACTGTGTTTTTTCCATCTTTGATGTTCCCTCTCAGGTCATAATTTCAAAATTGTCGCCTATAGTGCAAAGGCTAGAGCCTTACCCTGAAAAAATCCTAATCTATGCCAGAACTCAAGTTTTTTGGAAAGCTACAGGATCTCCTTAAATACAAATCCTGGACAATACTAAGTGGTTGTCTCAAAATAGCAGGTGTCCTCCTGTAACAGTTGCATGTTTGAAATGTTGGAGAAATTAAGATAAAAGCTTAAAGCAATTTTCTTTATTTTGAAATCTGGTTAATTTTCTGTGTGTAGGATAAAATAAGTTTTTAGAATGAGACTTGAGCCACTTGATGCACTTCTTTCAATAGCCAATATGGAAGCAGACATCTAACAACTCAAAGCAATTTTTTTCGTTGCATGAGTACTAATATACTTTGAAAAGGATACGTTAAAAACCAGTTGTATAAATACATATCATGAATGCTGTACAGTGTCAGACTGGCACAATGAAGTCTAAAACACTGTTTCTCCCCGATTTTCTGGAAAGGGGTATTGGTCGAGAATGGTCCCCTACCACTCTGATCCATCTGATTGTAACCACCTGATGACAACTTTCCAGATGGACTCTTACCATTTCTTAAGGTCACTGACATTACTTCTGAAGTATAATGGGTCTGTTGTTAGACCTGTTGTAGCACTTTTTCCTGAGAACATATAAAGACAGCCAGCCTTTTGGTAATGAGAACATTTATGAAGTTGGGGTTTTTTGTTTTGTTTTGGGTTTTTTGGAGTTCTTTTGGGAGGTGTTAGTGTTTGGCCACATTAGAAATTAATCAACTTTCAAGGTTTAGTCTGAAAAAAAAATGTTTTTAATAATAAATTCTCACTTGATATTAGTTATAAAATTTCAACTATGCAAAACACAGCATTAAGAAATTATTTGGTTTTGACAATGACTCCTATACGGCTTGTTAGCTCAGAATTAAACTTGAAAAGAAAACTACTATAAAAGCAATGCTTGTTAACAAATATACAAAATACCTCATCTTTATGTGCCTTTCCACTAGGTAACATTTAAGAAGTTTAGCAGAGAAAGTACATTGTAATGATCGTTATGATCATTATCATTTCTATACACATGCAACGTGGTTTATGGGGAAAAATATTACTCTCAAATGTCTGAAGTTCCATTTTGCTATATTTATTGAAAATAACATTCTGGGAATAAATTCTGCTAATTTAAGCAACTATAAAATTGTAAGTGAGAATTTACTGGTACTGTAAGAGTTGCAGAGTTATTGCAGACCTGTGCAATTACACAGAAGGAAGCAAGGACAGCTTAACTCTCCTCCACCACAAAACTGCAAACTCTCAACCCAAACTATACTCACACTAGCTCAAAATACAGAAATTCCTAAGATTAAAAATTATCTTAGATCAAATGCAGTGTTTATAACATTGAGGATGGAATCAAATAGAAAGGCAATGAGGAGGAACGGAAATAGCGTTCCCTTCATTCTTTCAAAAAAACCAGATCCACACAGATTAAAGTTTATAGTGCTAAAACTAGTCTTTAATAGCACCCATGGGTTACTATTTCCCATTCAGAGCGGCAAAAGGCAAGAAAATACACAGAACCCCCTCCAAGAAAACAAATGGTTAATTCTTCCTTTGGAATTCGGTGCCAGTTTTTCCAAACCCACATAGATTAAAGTTTATATATTGTTAAAACTAGTCTTTAATAGCACCAATGGGTTATTAGTACCCAGATTCTTCCTCTCATGACTGCCAGCCTTCAGTATTTTGTTTCCTGTAAAATTTGATACTTTTTCAGATAAAGTGAAAGAGTAGATATAAGTAACCAGAAAGAATCCAAGATGCTTTCTTTCACATGAATTCTCTTCTTCCATTTAGAGAAATTTTTTGCAACTTCTTCAGCTACACAGTACTTTCCCAACATGATTCAGTGTCTACAGGAGTCCACTGGGATAGCTGAGAAACAACACAGGATGCGCTAGTGTGCAACACCCATGGCAGAAAACTTTCCTTCTCTTTAAAATCTTCCCATCTGAAGAGCTTCCACTCTCAGAAAGTTACGTGGGTCAAAACTTGAGCTTCTCCTGAGCTCCTTAGCATTAATAGGTGTCCAAGCAGCTGGAGGCCTGGGAGTATGAGGGAAAGGCAAATATCCTCTTCCAAATCAACTGGGACCACCCAGCTGCACATCACAGTAGGCTGCAAGTACTGTCTCAGACATTACCCTAATTATGCAGTTGTTCTCAAATCTGCTTACCCAAATATACCTGAAAAGTTTTATGTCAGAACTTTACGCTAGGCCACCTGATTTTTGCACTGAAACATTAAAGCAGCAGTGCTTACCCACGCTAGTCTACCAGCTGCGACATGAGGGCAACAGCCTTTAGCTGACTGAAAGCTTTGACATCTTCTGCTACACCAATGATTCGCAGAACAAACACGTTATCTAAGCCTTAAACCCTGTGTAGGAAGTCACAAGCCTGTTTATAGGCTTGTTTACTGCATTTGACATCTAGAAACGCAGCTGTAATGGCACTGCAACACCGTGCAGCTAATGCAATGACAACTGTATGAAAAAACCACATTGATGTTCACAGCAGGTTGACTGCCATTGACTAGCAGGACCTGTAATGGCATTAAAAGCCTTTTGTACTGTGTCAATGCCTCCCTTTCCATAGTGGCATCTCCCTATATTACTAACCTTTCAAAGAAACTTTCAGGTGGGAAGTTTTGCAGGCAGCAGTTTTGCAGACTACAGGACAAAAGAGCCATGTGAGAAAGAATGTTAATGTGTATTGTCACTTTCTGAACCTTTGGCTTTACTTTTAAACACTTTTTTTCTTTTCATACAGAAGTCTTGTTGCCTTCAAACCTAAAACTCTAATCAATTTCTCTCTTCTAAAAGAAATAAAAGACTTTTTGTTATTTCTATTATTCAAGTAAGTACTCACACAAAATTGTGATGGGGGAATGAGATGTAATAAAGAGCCTCCATGGTTAAAGTTAGATGAACTTTTCATACCTGGTAGTACACTGGTTCATAAAAAGTAAAGATGAATCAGTTTTTAATTGCACAAAGCTTACCCTGACAGAAGGCAGCTGGGCTGCAGGAAGGGTAGTACTGGGTTGTGCAGTATGCACAACTAGAAGGTATCAGTTTGAAAGTGGATTTGTGACCCCTGTTCTGTGGGCAGTGGAGTATTTAGTTGTTTTTATCCAGAGAATGAAATTAGCTGCTCTGTATTGGATATGTCTTGGGCTGTTGCTCTCCCAGCTAGATTCTCCAGGAAAACAACTGTATCAAAGGAAAAAAAGAATATATCTAATAAAAGCTTCAAATTCACATGGAAGTCAAAATAAATGAAGCCAACTATAGCATGCAAATATTGTATTATGATTTATGTAATGGGTTGCTGACAAAGAAGATTACTGTACTGGTATTTATGCTTTAAATCTGGTTTTAGGGTTTTCAGTCAGTTGTGATCAGATTAAAATGTGACTGACTGGGAGGAGAAAATCACCTTAAACTGAAGGACTGCCAAGAACTCTTGCAGATGAGGTGGCAAAAATATCTATACTGAGGTACCAAGCTTTGCCTAATAATAAGCAAAAGCAAATTTGCATGTTAAAATAGGAGCAAAAAATTGAATTAAACAAGGGCTGACATGAAAACAATGTGTTCTAGTGTTCAGAGACACAGGCTAAGATACATCTGTATGTACCTCATTTAAATTGGCCCTTTGGCAAAACGTGGCTTGTGATTTTAAACATGGGCCACTCTGCAGTGTGAGCTCCCAGTGTGAGCACAGAGTACTGAGGGAGCTGACTTTGCTCAGCCAAGAGCAAAGACAGTTTTGGGGAAGGGTAAAGGAAGGAGGGAATGGATCTTGGTGCCATCTTCAGCTGCCTCATGGGTGGATGAATGTAGAGAAGACAGTCAGATTCTGCTCTGATACGTGCACAGCAAAAAGATTAAAGGCAAACAGATGTCAGCCACAACAAGGGAAATCCTAAATAGAGATAATGGAAAAAAAAAGTCACAATGAGGGTGGTCAAACACTGGGACAGGTGTCCAGAAAGGATTCTCTGTCCTTGGAGACATTCATAAATTAGCTTGACAAGGTCCTGTGCAACCCAATTTAACTTCCAAGTTAGATCCAATTAAGCTGAACCTGCTCTGAGCAAGGGTTGGACTAGACAACCTCCAGAGGTCCCTTCCGACCAGAATTATTCCAAGATTCCTGCTTTATACATGAAGACACCAATGGAGACTCTTCATCTCATTGCTCTAAGTAGTCACTACACCCTTGTTTCATAAATAAATAAATGTATGAACCAGTATTCTCTGAAATGCAGGGAATGAGGTTTTAACTTTGCATTTCTTACAATTCCAGTATTTTCTTTAGATTCATGTTTGAGGCTTTTTTCTAAGGCTGTTGCAATTTCAAAAACAATCCTTTAAGTTTCAGTCAGAGCTGGCTCCTGCACACTTTTCAAAGTTGGCCATACCTTTAGCATCTGCCACTGAGTATTTAAGAAAAAAACTCATGCTCTTGTTTGCTAAAAGATTCTCAGTGGACACTGATTGCCTATACAGATGAAGATTGCTCCACAGGTTCTGCCTCTCAGCGCAAAGAAGTATAGAAAGTCAGTGGAGAAGAGACATCAGCTGAGTTAGTCCTTGCTTACCAGAAAGCATTTTGATCATCTCTTTTCATTAACTGGGAAAGGGGGTAGAAAGTATCCTTTCAAGCTGGTATTAATACAGTTACATACTGGGAACTTTCTGCCGATAGCATGTAATTGATTTCCTCCCTGAAATACCCCCCTCACTTGCCTGTGGACCTCTCCCCATGGGCTGCCCAGGGCTGGAGAAACCCTGCTGTAAGAAACAGTGCAGAGATAAAAGAGGGGCAGTTCAGGGTTTATCAGCAGAAAGACAGATTGTGGTTAAAGGAGCTGCCCTAGGTCTGACAGGAGAATGAAAATACAGAAACATGGCAAGGCAAATAAGAAATGAAAAGAAAAAGAGTCTGGAAAACAAATATGCAGAACAAGGAAAACATGATGAAAAAGAATTGGACTATTAAGAAATCAGAAAAACAAAAAAACATTGTTAAAGGAAAACAACAAAAGAGTATAAAATACAAAAAAGAAGGGTAATGGTTGATATAGAAAATGTTTAAAATTCTTTAGTGATAAAAATATTTTTTTATTAAATAAATTATTTTTATTTGCAAATGTCAATTTAAATTGGACTTGAATTGTATTCCCTTGCTGCATGAATCTGAGCAATTCATGCCAATGAGAACAGAAGCAAACCGAACTGTGGATCTGTGGGAAAAAGAAATGACTTCTTTCCTTCCTTCTTTCAGAAGGCACAATCCCAGACCTGTTACAAACATTACACTGTGCACTCTAGAAAGGCCATCCCCTGTGCTGGTTAGCAATGGGAACTCCAGGTGCTACTACATGTGCCGCCACAACACAAAACTACCACGTAACTCTGCATCAACTGTGTGCCCTTTCTGTCAGGTGGGCAGAACAAGAACGTAAATAGCGTTACAAATCATGACTGAAGGGCACTGTCAGATCTGCACAGAGTGATTTACAAATCAACCTCCTTGTGATATATATCACCTCAGGTCACTGCTACTAAGTCTTCAACTTTAGTTGTAGCAAATACGTTCCTTTCTATTTCTTACTATGCAGGTAAAAAAACCCAAACAAACCCACAACCAACTACAGTCACTGAAACGAGGGAAGTGGTGTTACCTTCTACTCAACAGAAAAATACCAATGCAGACCTTGTCATTTAACCTTCTTTTCCCCTCCCCCCAAATCAAACAACTCCTGCCTCAAACTATTACACTGCTTTTGCCCTTGATGCTTCTTATAAGGTTTTTCAAGCCTGTATACTTTTTTCTAAGCATAAAGAAATTATTTCTCAAAGTAATTTTTACTGACCAAATTAATAAATCAAAATGAGATTAAGCCTAAATATTAGCAAAAGAAGGAACAAATTTCAGAGTACATGTACTCTTTTTGAAATTTTTGTTATTACTATTCTACACACAGTGGTATTTTTTAAAAAGTGTGAACACATTTTTAAACTCAAAATGATCCAGCTTGCTTCAATTATTCTCTATATTCAGCTACTCTCTTGAGATCTGGGAAATCAAACAACTCCGTATGCATCTGAGAGTGGAACTTCAGTGGAAATCAGTGGGGATATGCAAGTATGGACAAATGGAGGAGTGGTCCTACCACTCTTAATACAAACTACTAAAAGAAAATACTTCTTTCAAGTCTCTTCATCTTCCGCTTCATCAAATGTAGTCAATAAAGATGACAATTTAAGGACTTTCAGTTTACATAAAAGCAATACCTACTGCAAAATTTTCCAACAATTTGTTAGATGTATTGCCTCTAAGCTCCCAGCAGAATCATACACAAAAAATTTTATTTTCATTCATTTACAGTAAAATGTATTTATGTCCACTAACCAAAAAATACTTTATTAAACATTCATAGATACTGCAGGTATTTATTAGACCAGTTTCATCACCAGAAGATAACTTTTATATAATATCAATTTTCTATCTGTTCATTGAGAGCTTGTAAAGCCTTTTTCAAGAAACAGTAAAATACATTAAATGCTTTACTGCATAGCAACACACTAACTAAATTTAATTCTAACTCATCTTATTGACTTAACAATGTTTACTTAGTGAACCTGAGTTCAAAACAAGTTTCATTGCATTGAACCATCTTACACTGATTTTGGCAAGGATAAAAAGTGGCATTAATAGTTAAGAAATTTTTATTACAATCACTGATTGAAAACCCAGTGACTGCAACAGCCAAATTTAAACTCATTTTTTTGAAGAAGTCAATTTTTCCTCATCCTGTAGCCCTGGAAGACTTAGCTTTTTATACTGGCAGGTACTCCCTCACTAAAACCAGATGTCCTTCTCCCACAACACTACCACCATGCCTGCACTACTGCAGGTGGGTAACAAGTACAAGAGACTGCTGCTCAGTGTTTTGCAAAGACCCTTCTCACCTTTGGTCCACCAAATACTCTAGTAACAAAAGATTTCAGCTTGGATTTCACTCCTGTCTTAACATTGGATGAGGGAAGATTACAGCTGCGATTATGGCGAGTTACGTTCAGAGCTGGGTTATCCCTTCCTCTCCAGACAGGTCTCCTTGCTCACAAGTGTCTGTTCCAGCCATGATGAAATGAACAGGAATGATTTGAAAATCACTTCTGAGGTTAAAACAAGTCTGTTCACCTTGCCAAGTATTTTAAAAATTTCAAGAGAGATGTAGGTAAAACAGTAACAGAGTAGTAAGTTTCCAGGGAGGTTGAACTTAAGGAATTTGGGGAAAATGTAAGTGTAAAGTAGTAGCTTTAGAAATTACATTTTTTCTCCTTTTCCTTCAAAGGCTGCATTCTTAAATTCCAGTAAGTTTCAGATACTTGTCAGGGAAAAATTAACAGCTCATCCTCCTGTGCCCATTGGTATTTTTTTCCAAATTTAGAGCTAATGGAGGATTTCATTAATATGAAACTTTCAGAACACCAACTTTGAATCATCCCTGTAGGCAGACATAGTGGAAGGAATTTTGCCCAAACATTCCCCAGTCTTCTCCTTGGAAAGACAGTATGCTGAAAAACATGACCATAAAATGTATGCATTCTTAGAGAATGTACTGGGTCTGGCTGGGATAGAGTTAACTTTCCTCATCACAGTCTGCATGATGCTGTGTCTTGGACTGGTAACCAACCCAATCTTATTAACAGATATTTTTATTATTGCTGCACAGCATTTGCACAGCATCAAGGCTTTCTCTGTTACCCACGCTGCCTCCCAGCAAGTAGGGTGGGGGTGAGCAAGGGGCTGGAAGGGGGCACAACCAGGACAGCTGACTCCAACTGACCAAAGGGATATCCCACTTGGGGATATCTACTTATTGTAGCAATAAAAGCTACAATTTCGAATTTGCAAAGTAACCATAGCTCAGAAACTGGATGGGCATTGGGCTTTCTGTGGCAGGTGGTGAGTGACTGTTTTGCATCACTTTTTAAAAAATAAATAAATCTTCCCTTCACTTACTAAACCATCATTATCTCAGCCCACAAGGGTTTTTTTTTTACTTTTTCTCTTTTGATTCTCTTCCCCATTCTGCTGGTGGGCAGAGTGACTCAGCAGTTGGATGGGTGCTTAGTCGCTGGCTGGGGTCAACCACTCCATCGCTCTCCCTCCAAAAAGTACACAGAGAGGGGGGGAAAGAACAACAATGAAAATGGTTTGAAATCTTAGAAAACAAACCCCCCAAAACTTATACCACTGGCCATTTATATTTAGCTCGGTCTTCTAAAACCAAGAAGTTATTTCTTCTTCTCCAATTAACAAAACCTACTTATGCTGCTCTAGTCAGTTAACTAATACATTGTAATTCACATTCCACTTCTCTTTCTAGCTGAACCTTTAAGTCCTTTCAGGTATTAACTTGAGACAGAGCACTCCTATTTAACAGCTGAAAAAGCTGAAGCAGAAAATAAACAAGCCTGGGGGTAACAAAGATCTCACACTCAGGTTTTAAATGTTTGCAGATAAAGGTAGTGTTTGGTGTAATTCATACTTTGCTCAGTGGTTTTTCCCCTCTCTCCTCACTCTGCTGCTTTTGCAGCAAGGTAAGATAGGGTCATATCAGGTTTAGTAATTTAAAAAAGAAAACCCACTTACTGGCACTTCTTCACACATTTCTTTTTGCTATACCTACCCTTCCTTTTTTTTTTTTTTTTTCTCTGATTTTTTTACACAGTATTTCAGGCAGCTTAAGATTAAATTATTTGAATGACAGACTTGAAAGGTAAAGCACTCCAGTTTACCACCACTTTTTTTTTCTCTATAGTAACAGAGGATGAATGAAAAGGGAATAAATGACACAGTAGACCTTTCACACCCCCTTCTTTTTCCAAGAGCATTCTTTTTTATTCCCCTCGCTTTCAATTCAGCCCATTCACAAAGGATTAGCATAACACATCTTTTTATGCTTGTAAGGGTTACAGCTGTAATCGCTTCACCTCATCACTTTACTCAGAAATCCTGTCTCCAGAGGAGTAATTCGATTACTCACGACAATCCAACTTTTGCCTAACCAAATAGAAATTCATTACAATGCTGTACTGGTGCATCAGTTTACTAGAGTGGATGGGAAAATAAAACCCAGCAACATGAATAGTTGGTGTGAAAGGAAGAAAGCAATTGTTGCCTAACAAAAGGCTACCAACAAAAGATAGGATGACTAGTAGAAATTCTTAGTCCCATGAACAGAATAGCCTCCAAACTAGTAATGATCCATAGCTTTTAAAAGTCTTAGGTTTCAAATGGGCATAGAAAGTCTATAAATTGATGAGAGCATCCGATTGCTACCATCTGACTAGTCTTTAGCAGGTACTGAACAAGCGTATGTGAAAACATGAAACAGAGCTTTTACACATGCTGAGGAATCAACGTAATCTTCTGTTGGTGGAATACACCTGTATACGTACACGTGCTAGTTCTTATAATGGCTTCTCTTGCTCCCTATGTCTGAAATTCTAAAATGTACATGAAGCAATCTGCATACTGCTTCAGAATAAAACTAGTACCATCCTTAGCAACTGACAGTGGATAAGGATAAAAGAAAAAAAATGAGGACAACTGGCATCTCCAAATGACTTCCAGTTGTCCATATGCCCACAAGCATAAATCTAAGAAAAGCTCATGCTGATTATGGCACAGAAGGACAGCACTTGGGGCAGAAGCACAGATGCCAGGATCATGCCTTCTATTTAGAAGTAAAGCATTATTTTATTTTATTTTATTTTATTTT
>NW_010318574.1:0-22509 GCF_000700745.2 Antrostomus carolinensis | reverse complement strand
TTTCCAATCAAGGCAGTTCTGGGGTTCTGTGCTTTCTAGCCTTTGTTTCACTTCTCTTACCTTATCTTGTCTAATCACTTCTTGGAGTGGCGCAAGCTTTTGGCATCCACAACATCCTGTGGTAATGAATTTCCATAGTGTAATGGGTTAAAGAAAGGTACTTCCTTCTGTTTGCTTTAAACCTGCGACCTGTTAATGTCATTTGAGGTCCCCTAGCTCTCGTCTTGTGACAGGTAGTGAGTTTTTAATCCCTGTGCACCTTCTCTGTGGTGTTCAGTTCCACACACCTCTGTGTAGTTCCCTTTTGATTAACTCTTCCTTTAGCAAAGCTGTTCCTTGCCAGGTGGGATGGACCTTGCAAATGGTCCTTAACCTCACTGATGCAGGAAATGGTGGATGCTTTAAAAATCCAACATCTGTTACAACATGTCTCCTAAATATTGTCTTTTCTTTTTCTTTAGCAATTTAATCTCATAGTATTCCAGGTGGCATCAGTTGCAAGTCTTCTCCTGTCCTGAACTTACTGCTGTCTGATGACAAATACATAGCTATAACACAGCATATTTTAGAGAAGGAAAAATATGAACATACATCTGATCTGTCTCTGCTGTAGCCAATTTCTCTCACATTCAGCTCACCCTCTGTCACAATAACTCTTAATTAGCATGAAAAAAATAATCTTGTTTCATATTTTTAATACGTGGAATACCTTTAAAGATGAACATGAGGAAAGTTGCAATTGCATGCTGCCGCTGGTGCAAGGGAATACTCTTAAGTTTAGTGTGTCTTCTGTATATTAAATCGATATGATATGTAGGCCTGGAAGCAACAGGGGAGGAAAACTTGATAAATTACTGGTTATACAAGGTGAACAAAAATACCAGGATCTGCAAAATTATCGTGGAGATTTGCTGGGAGGGGGAAGGGAGCTAAGTAGTTGGCTGGCTCCTTCTTTTCTGCTTAAAACTGCTGCTCAGTCCCTGAAGTTGCCAGCTTGTCTGCTGGCTGGCTTGGCAGGGTTCTGTCGGGAAATGTGCAAATTGCAGCTTGTGGGAACAGGGGAAAAGTCCAGAAGCTAGACTAATGTAGGAGAAGAGCATCTAACCTCACAAAATCAGTTTTTAACCTGGAACTGCCAGGCCTGGTTAAGGAGAAGGATTGGTTTCTTGTAACTTTAATCACATTTGAAGTAGTTAGCCTATTAAGCCTTGTTTATTCCATGATTCTATTAGCAGCTTTGATCCATGTCTGCAGCCTTTCCCCATATTAGGGGCTGTGTAACATGTGTGGCAGCAGAAAAAGAAGTGGGAGGAAACCCTTTGGCCAGTGCTGCAATAAAACAGCTGCCTTGCCTACGGTTCAGGGAGGCTGCTGCAGCCCTGCCCTGCTCCGAGCATCTGTGTCCCTGGGAAAATGAGAGTCATCTCTGGGAAGGAGGATTGGCAGAGGAAGTAAACACTGTGTGGTGGGATCTGACAGTCACACCTCTTAAATAATCATCCTGGAAGAAGAGACTTCAATCAAGCTGTGGTCAGGGGAAGGAGAAGTGTCCTAGTTTTGGTTGGGCCAGAACAGGAATAGATGATATTTTGATCCTTCAGCAGTCCCTTTCAGTCAAAGCCTGGCAGGGCAGAGGTATGGGGAATCTGCAAAAGAAACCAGACTGAACTTTTGATCTAAAAAAAAAAATAAATTAAAAAAAAAAAAAAAATCATGTCACTTTGTTAATCCAAACCCACAGGCTTCAACTTTATAAGGACACTTGTGTTTTTCCCTTTTTTCTGTGGTTAGGCTGCCATGGTAGAATTGAAGGGTTCTGCTTCTTGCATTATACAAGCTCCGATTTAATACCAATTAAATATTCTGTAGGTGGTGGAAGAAGTGCTCTGGATTCAAATTATCTTGTTTCATGGTGAATATCTTTATTTTAATTCTTCATTCAATCACTTGACAGTCTGGAGCCTGTTGCAGTTATGCAAATAATTCTTCTGCTCTTCCCCTCAGAGTTTTGCAGCAGCCAGACAATCTAACTGCTATCCATTCCTCCTGTGTCATGCAAGTACAGGTTTCTAAGCACAGGTCTGTAGCAGATACAGGTACTTTACCAGATTCTCCTTTAATCTGCAAATCAGATTCTGCCCTGTCAACCTGAACACATCTTGAGACTGGAGCTCAAGAATCGGGTTTTGTGGGGCAAGAACTGTGGCAGAACCAGGATGGTCTTTCATGTGGCTTTTGGCTAAGACCTAATGTATAACTTCATAGTTAATGAAGAATCATTTTTCTACTGGGCTTCAAAGTGAGTAGGAGCTGGACCTGACACCTGAGATCCTCCAGTTCTGTTTCTCAGTTACCTCATTGTAATGCGGGTGAATGATACTTATCACCCCAAGGTGTAAAGTCTTTGCTAATAAAAGCATTTCTCAGCCCAAGGCTGTTACTCTTCCTCTTGGGTTCTGTCCCGTCCCCATCTCTTCTGTGAAGTTGAGTCTTCTGGCAACAGGAATCAGGTCTTATGTCTTGGGAAGCATTTATGATACTCCACAGTACCACTTTTCTCAGCAAATTCAAGAATGGCCTTACACCTCTCTTGGCATTCATCTCTGCTGTCCTTCAGGTCTTTGACTTCCTTACTGATTTGTTTTTTGGTTTTTTTTTTTTGTCCTCGTGATTTCTCTGTTCTTTATCTCCAGCAGCCAGTTAGCTTTTTTTTTAAAAAAAAAAAAAAAAATTACTTCTGAATTGTAGAATCACATGTGACATTAAAAGCCTGGGAGCTAATCCTTCAAGATGACAATGAAAACTGGACCCATGAGACCAGGGTGGATTTCTGTCCTGAACATGGACAGAAATCAAATGTTGTCTAACTCTTGCCTTGAAGCAAAAGTATCCCAAGATAGACTGGTCACCTCCAACAGATGTTAACCTGTTCTTAAAAGGCTCTACTAAGCCTAATCTACTCTCACAGAGTCCCCATGTGGTCCACCCCTCACTGCCCTCATAACTGGAATTTTTTTCCTACTATCTTTCATTCAAAGAAAACCAATACCTCCTTTTAGTTGGCTTGAACAACTGATCACCATCTGCTTTACAACATTTCTTTTTTACATGTATGAAAATTTTCCATCTGCTATATTCCTACCTAGTTCATGCCTGTTTTCAAAAGATGTTGTAGGAAATCTTGATGTACTCTTCCTTGTAAAAGCAGCATTAAAAAAAAAACCAAACCAAAACAAAACCAACAACCTGTAACATGGAGCTACTGCTGTGTGTGTGAGGGATGGGATGGAGGTGATGGGGTGGTGGTGGCCATACAAGCATCAAATATTTGGAGGGTTTCTGTGTACTTGCTTATCCTGAAGGACCCACACAGAAAATAATTATTTGAATTTAAATAATTAAAATTTAAAATTGAATTTTACACACTACCAGTTGGATTGGTTTATTCTTGGTACATGTTTAATCTCTTGAAGGGTTGTGTCTCTCTAGTCTGTCAGAATTGGTCAGTGTTGCTATGACTGTATTACTTTACATGTAACGCTAACTCAGAAAATGAATCTACTGTTGTAAAGCTGTTAATATGTTCATACTCAATCTGACTGTAAAAGTTCCCATCATATTAGTTTTGGGAATTATACCTGCTGGTACATTTGCCATCATCAGTAGGACTTGAGAAGATGGAGCCAGGCTCAAGAGTAGTGTGTGGTGGGAAGATGGAGCAATGGGCATAAGTTAAAATAAAAGAGGTTCAGACTGTATAAAAGGAGAAACTCTTTTCCCACAAAGACAGCAGAGCAGTGGAGAAGAAGCCCAGGAAGACTGTACTGTCTCCATCCTTGGAGGTTTTCAAAACCCTCTAGGATTAAGGCCCTGAGCAACCTGGTCTGATGCTGCAGCTGACTTTGCTTTGGGCAGAAAATTGGGTTAGAGACACCTGAGGTCCTTTCCAGCCTGAATAGGTCTCTGATCTTTTGATCCTGTGACTCTTGGACATGAAACCAGGACACAGCGAAATAAGACAGAGAGGCAAACAAAGATTTCTAAGTTTAGTAAACTTCTAAACCTCTACTGAGTGATAGCTTTTCACGCCTAGCACTCACTTTCTCCTAGGGAATTAGTCAGAGAAGCAATCCACCAATAGGTCTCTGATCTTTTGATCCTGTGACTCCTGGATGTGAAACCAGGACACAGAGAAATAAGATAGAGAGGTAAACAAAGATTTCTAAGTTTAGTAAACTTCTGAACCTCTCCTGAGTGATAGCTCTTCACCCCTAGCACTCACTTTCTCCTAGGGAATTAGAGAAACAATACACTAAAGTTGTTTCCCCATAACACAAATATTAATGATACTAATGATATTATTTTTTAAAAATAAACATTTAATTTGGCTCCAGTTCCCTAGAATAAGTCCCTGTGTCTGCTTGGGTGTTCTTGGTCTCTTGGGCTTCCTGAGAAGCAGAACAGATCATCTGTCTTTCTGCCTGAATTTCTGGGACCTTCAGAGTTTTCATTTCCTGCTGTTCTGTTGATGAGAAGGTATAGGAAGTAAAGTGCAACCATTAGATATACCCTAACAGATGCAACTCCATGTTTCTTGGCATGGAGATGGGGGTCTGGAGGAGCTGAGAGGACCTTTAACTGTGTCCTGTCTCTTGCAGTTACTATTTGCTGTATGAGGCACTGATTTCAGGAGGGGCATCAGATAGCAACTGAAGCTGGAGAGTGCATTTGCAGGGCAAATACCAGAGATGGGTTAAGAAGGAAATGCCTTCACTTGTTGCATGTTCTGGATCATGTTTTCCATTAACTACCCAATCTCTCAAAAGGCTGGTGGCTGCTGAATATATATATATATTTTTTTTTTATTGGCTTGCCACCTCCCTCACTGGTGACTTATTTACCAGGAGAGCAGCTGGATGCTTTTGTGCTCCCAAAGGATTCACACAGCCCTGCTTCCAGTTAGGATGTTCTGTTTTGTAGAGAGCACCAAACAGAACCATGTTATCCAAAGCTGTTGTTTCAATTCAATGGTAAAAGCTTCTTGATTGCCTTTTGCTCAAGTTGGTTCTACTTCCAAGAGGTGAATTATGTGTGTGTGTCCCCATGCAAGCAGAGAAAGCTTATTCTGTAACAGCTCTGTCCTGGATGCAAACGTTGCTACTTCAGTTTTGTGTACACGTGGGACAGTTGGCCAAGTTTGTCACAGCAATTTAACAATCAAAAGTGGCAATGCCTAAACAGCATTCTGTTTTCAAAAGTAGATTTAAAAATAAGGTGGTTGCCAGGGCCACACCCCTCAGGAGTACTCGAGGAGTACTTCACCCCTCTTGCGAGGCTGCTGCAGTCATAGAGTTGATGAGAAGAGAACTCATAGAGTTGCTTAACGAAGTAAGAGTTAACTCATTGTGAGTAAGGGTATCAGCATCTGGCTTCAAGTTAGCAATAGAGGCAAAAGCTAATATAGCAGTTAATATGTTCCCCACATATATATCTTTATTTACAGTTTTTATTAGAAGAAAATTGTGTGCTCTAATCCCAGCTTTTATTTTTAGTTGTTAGCTTTTATTTTTCCCCAGTAATAAAAAGAAACATTGTATACAGTACCCAGGCAAAATGCCTCACACTTAGTAGATCTGAAAGATTGGTTTTCATTCTTGTGGTAGAAAACTGGCTTCTGCAACACAGAATTTGAGGCTTGAGGTTGGGTTTTCCCAAAAGCCTAACCAAAAACACTGCAACTTAGGTTTATTACTTCTGCAATCACATCCTTTCCTCAGTGATTCCTTCGTCTCCAGTGTGCAAGCCACGAGTTGTTGTGGGTGATGACAAAATGGAATATAGAGACAGGTTTGCCAAATATTAGGCTGAATGTTTCAATTCATAGTCTAAGCTTGATGGAGAGCAGGAGAACCCTGAAGCCCCTCAGCTCACTCCTGTGACTTAGACAGTCGTACCTGGCACATGCTTGAGATTCTGATGGTAGCTTTCTGTCTCGTTAACAATGCTCAAACTTATTTTCTTATCCTTCCATACTCTGAAATGTCATCCTTTAAATGTACAAAACCTTTTTTTGATTCACTTTACAAGTGCAGCTTTCCTTATGAATCCTGTCCACCGTTACAGCTAGGTGGTCTCTGTCTACAGCATGTATACAAGCCAAAAGATTATTATTTTTTTTAATGGAAAATCTTCACAGAAGGAATCTCTCTGCTTTACAAAAGAATGTAATGTGCAGGACCAAACCTGTCAGCTCTCACTTATTTCAGCTGAGACTTGTTCATTTTCAAACAAGCTTTTTATGGCACACTATCTCACTCCAGCAAGGAGAAAACTTTTCGGTGTGATTCCATGAGACTTCTCCCTCTTTAACTGTCAGAGCATGAGAATTCCTGTCTCATGAACAGAGGTAACGGGAAGGTGCTGTTTGTGAGACCTCTCAGCTTTGTGAGTTGATCTACACCCAGTGAGGGATCGGGGAATGTTCTCCTCCAAGAGAAAGAGTCTCTGCTCCAAGCCAGGAGGAGCTGCTCCATTTCCAGCAGTACATTTGCTATATTCCAGCTTCACATTTGTAAGAAAGCATCCCCACAGTAATGAAAGTCTGCAGCAGGCTGAGGTCAGAGAAAAGATGGATGATTTTGCCTTTGTTGGGCCTGCATATTCTCTGCTGTCAATAAATGATGTCTTTTGAGTAAAATGTGCTCAACTCTTTAAACCTGCTGCTAAGCATTTAACCGGAAAGGAAATAATTCTCTATATGGGTCCTTATTATATCTGGAAGAATTGCAGTTGGGTCCAGATCACCAAAAAAAAAACAAAACCAACCCCTCAATTAGTGGAATATCTGCTTTTAGTCTAGGATAATAACATACGTGTCATGATATAAAATGTTACAAAAGTCTGTTTATTAAAAAAAAAGCATAAAAAAGGCTAAAGCAAGCTAATTTTACAGAGCGATGCATTTGGAATCCAGGAAGACTTTTATAGCTCTAAGTATCTCTGGCAAACAACCTTAACCTTGCTGGCATCTCAGAAACATGACCCATGTTACCCAACTGGTGATATATATCCCACTGCACTGTGAGCTGTGGAAGCCACTTTCCCAAGGGAGCCGTTACCCCCCAAAGTCCTGCTCAGGAGTGTATGCAGGCACCAGTTTTGTCAGTAGCCACCTGAGATCGGCAATCAAAGCTGAGGAAGTGGGTGCAAAAATCCAAGCAGTTTGGGAAAGTGTATGTCCTGATTGGTGGGATCATGGCAATGATTCTCTCTGTGTAGAATGGAGATCTTTCCCTTGTCTATTCTGTCTGAACCTGGCAAAGATACCCACATGCTGCAACTGAATTGACAGAGCAGTGTGGGGAAGGTGTGTAAGCACGTTGGGCTTCTGAAATAGAATCATAGAATGGTTTGGGTTGGAAGGGACCAACCTTCCAACCAGTTCCAACCTCCCTGCCATGAGCAGGGACGCCTTCCACTTCTGAAATGACCAAGGTTTCTCACTGGACATCCGCTGCTGAAAGGTGGGACCTCACTTCAGCACAGATTACAAGTGGCATTTGCAACAGCTCTTGGTTCTGTTCTTGCTCTTTTTTTCCCCCTTCTTCTATATGCAAAGGAATGCAAGTGTGTCCCTGAACTCTACGCTGAGCTGACAGAGAAGCAAGTCTGTCTGCTTTCATCGAGAGCATTTCTTATGAAGACCAGCTGAGAGAACTGGGGAAAAGGAGGCTGAGGGGAGACCTTCTGGCTCTGTCCAACTCCCTGAAAGGAGGGTGGAGAGAGGTGGGGGTGGGTCTGTTCAACCAAGGACCAAGTGACAGGACAAGAGGAAATGGCCTCAAGTTGTGGCCAGGGCAGTTGAGATGGGATGTGAGGAAGAATTTCTTTGCTGAAAGGGTTCTGAGGCATTGGAAGGGGTTGCCCAGGGCAGTGGTGGAGTCCCCATCCCTGGAGGGATTGAAGAGTCGTGTAGACATAGTGCTGAGGGACATGGGTTAGTCGGGGACTTGTCAGTGTTGGGTTCATGATTGGACTCAATGATCTTAAAGGGCTTTTCCAATTGAGGCAATTCTGGGATTCTGTGTGATCTCCCATCCTACTGCTTCCATGCTGGACTTATCAGAATTTAATCTTTTAGAAAGACCTGTCAAGCAGTGGCTGAATCCAACTATCTTCTTCCTTTTGCCTGTTAACTTGTTGTCTGCACTTGTGAATTCAGTGGGAACTGTGATTACATTTGTTGTTTTTAACTGATAACTGGAAGATTTCTGTATGAGACTGTAGTCTGAAAGGATTTGGAGACAAGAGGAAGAACTGTGTGTATGGTCACAACCATGACAGACACGCACCCATAGTATGTTGAATAGGGGGGTGGGGGTGTGCTGCCTTCTCCTCTGTGAGAAGGACCCTCAGGCCCTGACCTGGCAGCTGAGAATTTGTTCCATCATATTGAGAAATTCACCCAAGCAAAACTTCAACCATCTGTGCCACCAGAAACGTAATCAATTCCAGGCAGTAAATCATAGCACCCCAGTGTTTTGGGCAACACAAACTCCTCAGTATATTAAACCACTATTGAATATTGACAGCAGGATAGGATTTGTGAAGCCTTTCATCATTAATCTCTTTCTATTTAAATAGCTGATAAATTGCAGTCTGAGGAAGTATGATATGCCTGTTGGTTAAAAGCAGTTATGTTTCTGACAGGTTCTTACACTTTTTTTTGCAGTCAGAGCTTTGAAATCTGAGCTATAACCCACACAGGAGCAGGAATACATGTTCTGCTTCCACAGATCAGGTATGAGGGACACCTGTATGCATACTGTATATTTGCTTTCCTTTCCTTCTGATCATATTGCAGACCACCAGTTTGGGCGATGTGCCTGAGTTACAACTAAGTACTTTTTTCCACAGCAGATTGTTCTCACTTTTATCCAATTTTAAGTTTTCCACTTGTCAAATAAGAACTTCTTAGATAAAAAAACATGTGGGTTTTTTGTTTTGTTTTGTTTTGTTTTTTTTTTCTTAGCTTGCCTGCTATTCTCTGTGAGGTAACAATAACAAGCTCTGGTTATGAACACCAGACACTGATAGCCATACAGTGTCTCATACCAGAAAACAGGCATTCTTCTGACTGGCTGCAAAGCACAAGTAAAAAAAAACCCTGTCCTTTTGATTGTCCTGACTTCTCAATCCCAGCTGAAGGGAAATGGATAGTTTAGCCTGTCCCAGAGTCACTTGCTATAGCATCAGCTTTCTGTGGTGCTGCAAAGCCAGGGCATCCACTCTTCCTGTGTCCAAGATTGCCAGACATCAAAGAACATATCCCATAAATCCCTCAACTGTGTGTCATTACCTGTAGATATGGCATCTTGACACTGTCGGCTGCCAGGACAAGTTAGAGCAATGTTCAGTTGACCATGCTTTAGAGGCAAACACTCAAGGAACCTTTCAAGATAAACCATTTCAGGAAAGGTGGTGTAAAATTTCTGTTGAAATAAGTGAATTGTGCTCCCCTGTGCAGAAGTGTGCACCTGAACCCGTGCTTGGCTTACCAGTGATAATTTACTAGTTTGACTTTTGGTAGTGTAGTAGTTTAACTTGACTGGCAGCCAAACACCACACAGCTGCTTGCATCCCCCACCCAAGGAACAGGGGAGACAACTGGAGAAATAAAGGAGACTCATAAGATGAGATAAGAACAGGACTACCTGATAACTTCAGTAGTTCTCCAGCTTTGCATTTATCTTCAGTGATCACCTTTCCTTAAAGCTTTCATTTACCTAGGCTAAGCAGGCCTAGGTCTTTCAATCTCTCTTGTATGATTGTCCTTTTGTTCTCATGACAGGTTACATGGGTCTCCTCCATTCCCAATTTTATTGCTTGTGAGTGTGGATTGTCAGAATGCAATCTGCAGCGTCTGAGTTGGGACATCATCAACATCTTCTTCAAAAGGCATGGCTGCTTTCTTTCATCTACTGGAGATAGTTACTCTGTGTCTTTTACCAGACATATCTTTTTCATAGCCATATTATAGTGCTAGCTCCAACAATCCTGTACGTGACTAGTCTGGATATGTGTCTATCATCTCTGATTTTTCAACTGATCCCACCTCATAACAGATATTATAGAATCACAGACTTGTTTGGGTTGGAAGGGACCTTAAAGATCACCCAGTTCCAACCCCCCTGCCATCAGCTGGGACACCTTCCACTACACCAGGTTGCTCAAAGCCTCATCCAACCTGGCCTTCAACACTTCCAGGGAGGAGCAGCCACAGCTTCTCTGAGCAACCTGTTCCAGTATAAATTCAATACTTAAATTGCATTATCAATTCTTAAAATGCATAATTTTATACTCATATTTCTACCTCTTCAATCTGAAAGGGCGATGAAGTCTTCCTTCCTTCTATCTTCTGTATTGGACAGTGTTTTCTGCCCTTCATAATGGCTAAGTGTCATTCATTCATTCACACTTCTATTTTGGTATCAGTAAAGAATAAAAATAAGACCAGTCCCAGACTTGTTCCTTGAAGAACTTCCCTTGATGAACTAGTTCTTCTGAAGGGGTCTTGTCCGTATCCCAGCTGTACTACCTAAATTAACCAAACTCAATTTGTGGGATGGTTGGGAAACTGGGACAAGAATGATGTGAGTCTGCCCAGGGAGGCTGGGAAGTGAGGTGGTTGTTGTGAGGGGAGTTGTTGAGAGCTGCACTCGAAGCAGAAGGACACAAGTGAAGAACCAGCAGCTCGATAGCGAGCTTCTTGCTTCAGGTAAAACCATGTTCAGCATCTTTGAAACCACTTGATTGTGGGAGCAACGACCATCTCCAAAGGGGGACCGTGTTCCTTGGGCTGGGGACTGTGGTAACACCAGGAGTGCTGCTGGAGGATGTGTACCTCACAGCACAGGAATGTCTGTGAGGTACACAGTTTTAAAAGTTTTCAGAGACAGGTTTTCAGAACAGACACTGCTTTCTGCTGTCTCGAGACCCAAACATTGCTGCATTGTGCTCTCACGTGAGAACCAGAGCATGCCAGGGGGCAGGAGTATGTTATTCTCATTTTCTGAGAACAGAATTGTGCCAAAATAAACAAATGGCAAGCATCTAGCAAGACTTCATTTTTTTTTTTTAATAATCTATATATTTTAAAGTGCTGGTGATAAAAGTTTAATGTGCATCTAGACAAACACACTGTTTCTATTTTGCTCTTTTATGTTTTTTTTATAACAGTTTTCCTTGAAGGAAAGCATTACTGGGAAAAGTGTATAAATGATTTTTTACTTTCCTTGAAAAATTTTTATTTGTGTTTAAAAAAAAAAAAAAAAAAAACAAAAGAAGATAAACACATCCTATATCAAAATGCAGGCTCTCTGCTTCTCATATTATTTAATCCCATGTTTAATCCCTCAAAGTTGTTAGAATTTACTGTTCACCTAAGTTGTCCCATTTACACTCCAGGACAAATTTATTTGAAATACAATCCCGAACTTCATCCCAGACTGCAGGAAAACATTCATCTGCATCTGAAGAGGATTAAATGCAAGCTCTCCAAAGCTCCATCTATCCATCAGCAACCTTAAAACACTGCAGTGTCTAGACACTGAGATAACCCTTCTGATGGAAGCAGATGGTAAAGACCTCTCAGCATCATGGATTTCCATGAAAGATGCAATGACACAAGGTTAGATTAACAGTCTCTTGGCAAAGCTTTTCATAAGAAAAAGACACTACCATATTTAGATGCAAGGAGGAGGAAGTTAATAGTGGGGTTTTTATTTTTTTCATTCGCTTAGGCTGAAAACTGATGAACCTGAGCCTGGACTGTAGCAATAAGTGAAGACTAGAAAAAGAAAAAAAAAAAAAAGCTATGGCAGGAACTCCAGAGCAAATTT
The DNA here is from genome assembly GCF_000700745.2 of Antrostomus carolinensis. Classification (NCBI taxonomy): domain Eukaryota; kingdom Metazoa; phylum Chordata; class Aves; order Caprimulgiformes; family Caprimulgidae; genus Antrostomus; species Antrostomus carolinensis. The sequence continues at coordinate 10,609 of NW_010318574.1, read as the reverse complement.
ACATCTCAGGAAATGAAATCAAGGAAGTCAAAGAACCCAAAATGGATGCATTTCCTTGAAATAAACACATATGGGAATGGTTTTATTTGAGTGAAAGAACTCTTCCTGAACATTGGATGCCCAAGGAGGCAGAGTCTCATTTAAGACTTATTTAGAATAAAATTTAAAACCTTCATGAGCCAAGATGTGTACAGAGTAGAATGATTAATAGATCCTAAACACTCTGAAACTCCCTATTTACTCCAGCAAGGTCCCAATGCCCCAAACAGTTTGACTGAGTGCAGCACTTGGGACTTTGCCCTCCAAGTCCCCAGAGGAGCACGGTTCTCCAGTTAGAATTGTCTATATAGAAAGGGAAAGGACTATGAAATGTCTTTATTTTACTTTTTCATATCCTCAAACCCCAACTCACCAAACTGATCCTGGACAAGAGGTTGGCTTCATCATCTGTGTTTTGGATGCACCAAGGCTCAATGGGATGCTGTGCCATTGACTGTGGTGACTTTAAACCTTTTCCTTGAAGCAGAAGACAAGTAGACAGGTTTTCAGGGCTCTATATCACATTCAAACAGCAGAGGAAATATCAGGGAATCAAGAGAATACCAGGTAATCTTAGCAAATTGACAGCTGATTCTAAGTCTATAGCGAGTAAACGTGGCTAGAGAGCAGTGGTTCCACTGAGTAAAATGGGAAAGTCTGGAAAAACAGTAACAACTCCTAGACTTGATTCTTGTCAAAAATATAATAATAATGTGCATGTGTTTGTTAGAAAGTGGGGACTGGGACTGGGAGGGGGGGGAAAAAATAAACTTTATTATGGATTAATCAAAAAAGAACTTTTGAGCCGGCTAAAATGACACCCAGGCAGCTAATTCCCCAAAATAGCTTCTGATATGAAGAATATCTGGGCTGTTGTATTGTGTGCAGGGAAGACTCTTGTACCATGAGAAAAAACACATCCACCTCTTCTAAGGCTTCATTTTTAAGCACGAGTGATCCAGGTTGGAGTGGATGTGCAGAAGGGCTTCTAGAGAATGGGCTGCACTAATGGTGACCAAACCTGAACAACAAAAAACATGAATTTTTATTATTTTTTTCAATTATTTTTTTTGCCATGGTAAAATAAAGTCAGAGGGAGTGATGTGACTGCTCACTTAAATATATTAGGAGGAGAGACAGCTATGTTCAAGATCAATTTTTCAAGTTAGGGACACTATTGCCATGATAACAAGTAGTCCATAATTGTGGATGCATGTAGCCTCAAAATGCGACCCTCAGAAACATGCTGCTACCTGTCATAAGGTGTGTGCATTGGAATAGACTCCTACAAGGAGTAAAATGACCTAAAAGACCCAGATTGGTTTTATTTATTGATGAAGGACTTGCTGACCTTGTGCCAACATTGATATAGCTGGTGTGTCACACTGAAATATTTATTGTAATTTATTTTAAGATAATCTAAAAGTTGGTTGTGGGATGTGATATATAAATTAAATAAAATTTCCCTGGAGACTTTCCCTTCCAACAGCCAGGTATATAAAGACTGAGTATCAGGAGTTCTTAATTTGATGCAATATATTTTCAGGATGCTTTTTTATGTAACTGATTAGAGATGTTTTTGTGGCATCTTTAAGAGTAAAAGAGTTTCCTTGTGTGATAAGACAACATCAGCCCATTGGCAGAGTAACCTCTGAGGCACAAACGTGCAAAGCAAATTGTTCTCACCCATTTTTCCTGTCTAGACTGACCTTCCCTGCCCTTTCCCTTCAGCCAGCACAATACAGCTGCATTTTGATTAATTTTTTTTTGCTTACCAATGCAAATATGTAGTTGGGTCCTCCAAGATTAAAGACAGGGTGAGTCTCACACTTTTTATCAGCCAGCTAGGAAGCCTTTTGTGGGACAAAACACAGTGGCTCAAATTCTTCCTTGGGTGGTATTTACTTAGAAATTAGTTAAAGGCTTTACCTGAACTCAGAGCCAACGTAGGAATACGCAAAACTTCACTCCAGAAAGTAAGCAAGCTAAAAAAACTCCAGGTGGACAAGATGGGTACAATAAAACAAAAGGAGGAAATTATTGACTCAAGCCATGCTCTGGTTTAATTTTTTTTTAAAAAAAAGGAAGAAAAAACCCAAACAAACAAGGAAAAGATCTCCTACATCTGAACCTTATGCTTTATGAAATGAATAATATTGCTTTGGATGTGCAATCACCTCTTGTCCTGGTTTTTGCTAGGACAGAGTTAATTTTCTTCTTGGTAGCTAGAAAGCACTATCACATCTCTGGACTGTGATTACGCAGAATCTATAGCTACATGAATAGATTCCTTACCAGCTTATATATACAGAGACTGCAGCAGTTTATTTCCCCTTTTATCTAAAAAAAATACTAATAATTTACAAATTTATTTTAATTTCCACATTTGACTGGTAGAAGGCTCAAGATATTCAATGAATTAAATAAGCCTATTAATATAAAAGAGTATTTTTAAACAATCTTTTAAATGATGCTGTCTCAGCATTCTCTTAGTTTACAAATTATATCACCAGGAACTCTATTAAAAAAAAAAAAGGGGGGGGGGGGGGCAAATAGAATCATAGAATGGCTTCTTCTTCCTTTATAAATATAGAGTGTAAAAGGAGAAAAGACATACAGTATTTTGGGAGCTTTAAAATAAAATTAGGGAATAAAGTAAAGATACCACATGGTCTGTAAAAGAGAATGTATTGATACAAGTGCCCTTGTCTTTTAGTTCCTGGAATAACTAAGATGTCTATTACTGACACAAAAGTGGTACGTGAGTAGAGTGTGCTTAGGCAAAGTGAGATAGATTAAATGTGAATTTTTGTATTTCTCATGCTAAGTGCCACATTCAGAAAAGTCCAAACCAAAATAAGATAAATAAATAAATAATCCCCATGGGATACTATGGGAATAACTGAAAGTGTTTGCTGGACTCCCGTGTGCCTTGCAGTTCTGGGGTCACTCTACCAGTTGTGTCCATGTAAACCAGGAGTTGCTTTGTGGTGGGAATCTGGGTGCTTTCATTTCTGCAACCTTTCTATCACATAGATTTACCCATTTTGGTGCAAGAGAAGTAGCTAATTTTTGCCTTTGGATAATCCTTGAAGAAGATATTTCCTGATCAAGAGAGAAGGAGGCTAGAGAGAAAACTAACAGTATGAGGAATGCAAGCCTGTGTGTGCTAACGTGTAACAGTTCCCTGAAAAGGAAGAAAACAGCACAGTATATTTTTTTTTTTTGTTCTCTCAGGGGTAAAAAAAGACAGTTACAAATCTCTGGGGATAGGAGGAGAAAGGGCAGGATAATCAAGGGAACATCCCTTCAAAGCATGCCACTGGAAATATGCTATTTCAAAAGAGACGTGGAAGGGAGGAGAGGAAGGAGCTGTGAGATGGGTAACAAATCAACAAAGGGCAGACTTCTGAAATTTACTGCTTTCCTCAGTGGACTGGAAATGGCAGGAACTCACATCAGGAAACCATCTCTCCGTCTGCTCACTTAACACCAGTATGTGTGGATGCAGGTACGCGGCAGGAGTTTAATGGGTGGGAGCATCCTCAGCTGGGGCTTGGAACAAAGATATTAGCAACTCTGGAGGTTTCTACAATTGGTGCAGAAACAGTCAAGTTCTGCACGTTCCTCACAGGTGACCATGCTGGACACCCAGGGAAAAAAGATGTGCAAACACATGGTTGTGTGTTGGGGCAGGGCTGAGGCTCCAATGGTGAGGAATATATAAGAGGGCATGCTGTGGTGATACTCTATAATCTCCCTTTTTATGGAGACTGAAGAGATGCTCCAAAAATTGGGCTGCAGCTTTTCTTATTTTCCTCCTTTCTGGTTAACCTCCATTTCTTTTCAGTATTATGTACATGTGATGCTTTCCTTGACCAAGTTGGCCCTGGTAGATGCAGATCATCTTGGTTGCTCACACAGGATATGGCCTTGTAACGTTCCATAGGGGTATTTGGCTTTGAGACAGGTTACTGAAAGCTCAACATTAGGGACAAAGCTGGGTGAAAGTGGTTGGAAGGAGAAGGCAACCACACTGCCTTGCAGTGGTAGTTCATCAGTAGCTTGATAAGAAGGGAGAGGAAAAAGAAAGTGTCTATACTCTCGGCACAACAAATTTTCCTTTGGGTGGGAAGGAGGAGGAGGGACTGGGACCTTGAAAGAGCTGTCCTGACTGCCTCAACACATGGTGTTAGCTCTGCTATCATCCTCAGAAACATTTTCCATGGAAGATACGATGAAATTCACATCACTACCTCAGTGCTTGTGGTGTACCAAGGAGATGGCAATATTGGAGAGGGCTGAGGCAGAACTGTTTTCCTAACATATTGTGTTAGGGTGGGTATGAAGGCTGGTGGGTGGGTGGGTGGTGGAGAAATGGAAGAGATATCTTGTAAACGCTCTCTCTCAACTGGAAAAAATGTATGTAATTTGATCCTTTCTGAAGATTTTTTTTTTCCTAATACCTAAAAAGGGGGATAATCTTCAGCTTAGCATAAAATGTTTGAGGGGATTAGCGATCCTTCCCGGTCAGACGGATAGCGATAATTCACACTTCACACGTCTCCCAGTAGCTAGTCTCTAATAACTTCAGTAAGGTTAATAATTATCCTATAAAATTACCTGGCACTTGAACTGGCAACCGGTTTTACTGCCTGGAGGTGACTGTTAAACAATCTGTGTCTGTTGGCAAGCAGCACTGCACGTATATCCTCGCAACCCCCTTCCCCCGTGATGGGTTTGTGAAATTACATGGCACATTTCACTGTGCAAATTACTTATTTTTTTTTTTGTATCCTGCCTGTGTTTGTCACCTCAGATACCAGAGGATATATGAAGTGTGTCCTCCAAGGCAACATCCACTCTGGCTTGGCACCATAAACAGAAATAGGTCATTGGTACTGGTGACTTTGTCAAGGGCAGGATGAGGTCAGACAGCTTTAAATCATAGCCATAAGGAAGATATTTATCATTGCTGCTTTAGGCATCTCTAAGCTCTGCCCTGGTTCAAAACCTGCTTTTGACACGTCCCAGATGTGAGCATATGCTGTGTGATGTTCGATCTTGATCACTTGGACTCAGAAGTCAATGTCAGGAGCATTTGGTGAGAAAGTGCATGAGATTTATAATCACAGAATCATAGTGGTTGGAAAAGACCTTTAAGATCATTGAGTCCAACCATAAACCCAACACTACCAATTCCACCTCTAAACCATGTCCCTGAGCATCTTTGCAATAGACAGATAGGATATCATCTAGACAATTTTTTTGAGAGGTTTGGATGTATTCTGAAAGAGGCATTAATTATTAGTGATGGTGTGACTAAGACTGGTTTGCTCTTATTGACTAGGAAGACCATGATTTGAGTGCATAGATTGTCCGGTGCAACTCAAGCAGGTGGTAAATGTCCCACCCCTCCAGTGGCAAAATGATGAATGCAGATAGCTCATACATTCAACTTATTTTCCATAGGTTGAAATCTGAGTGTGGTAATGTCAGGTCTGCATTGTGGTATGGAGAGTTTTACTCCCCCCAGGCCTCTTTCTGCATTTGGTTTATCTCTGTAAGATGAGGTCTCTTGGCATCAGGGACTGCTTGGGGCTGACCTTTGCAAAACAGGAATCAGTCTGATCAGCCACCTCAGTTTTGATGATTGTGGCTTCCTCATTACCATTTGATTTCCAGATTTAGGGTCATCATTCCAATGGACTCAAAAAAACAGAAAAGAAGAGAGAACAGCTCCAGTGAGCCTCATCATTTCTGAGCACCCAGTGCAAAGAATCTGCCTGCAGGAATATTAGAAGATAGGAGCCCAGACTCTGGTAGATAGTGACAAGTGGAAAGGATAAGCTAGTTCTCAGAATATTTGTTATATTTTATTGCCATTGCTACACATTTCTAAAGGGTCTGTTTACTAACGTGGTTCTCAAACATGCAGAAAAATACACGTTAACATATGGTGATAATTATAGATCTTCAACAAGAGCAAGTTGCTCAGAGCCCCGTCCAGCCTGACCTTGAATGTTTCCAGGGATGGGGCTTCTACCACCTCTCTGGGCAACCTGGCCCAAAGTTTCACAACCCTGATCATAAAATATTTCTTCCTTACATCCAGTCTAAATCTCCCCTTTTTTAGTTTAAAACCAGCACCCCTTGTCCTATCGCAACAGTCCCTGCTAAAATGTTTGTTCCCATCTTTCTTATAGGACCCTTTAAGGGGGCCACAATAAGGTTTCCCTGGAGCCTTCTCTTCTCCAGGCTGAACAGCCCCACTCTCTGTCTGTCCTCACAGCAGAGCTGCACCAGCCCTCTGATCATTTCTGTGGCCTCTGGACCCACTCCAACAGGTCCATGTCTTTCCTGTGCTGAGGAGCCCAGGACTGGAGCCAGCACTGCAGGTGGGGTCTCACCAGAGCAGAGTAGAGGGGCAGAATCACCTCCCTCGACCTGCTGGCCATGCTTCTCTTGATGCAGCCCATGATATGGTTGGCCTTCTTGGCCACGAGTGCACATTGCCAGCTCGTGTCCAGCTTTTCATCCACCAACACCCCCAAGTCCTTGTCTGCAGGGGTGCTCTCAATGCCTCCATCCCCAGCCTGTATTGATACTGGAGATGGCCCTGACCCAGGTGCTGGACCTTGCACTTGGTCTTGTTGAACCTAATGAGGTTAACACAGGCCCACTCCTTGAGTTTGTCCAGATCTCTCTGGATGGCATCCCATCTCGCTGTGCTCATGTAAATCCAGGACCAGGGTTATGGACAAGGGATGAGCTGTACCCTTTAAGATGTTGGCTGACTGGTGTTAAGAGATCCATCTGAGAACAGTTACAAATGGGACACAAAGGCATTTTAAACTGGAGCTGCAGGTCAAAACACAGTGTTGGGAGGAATTTTGAATTCAAGCTTTTTATTTGAATTTAACTCTAATTCTTAACACCAGACCCCAAACATGTTCTTCTTTCCCATTGCCAGGATAAAAACAATCCAGCGCTGTTTAGCCCTGAAATGTAGCTTGCAAAGAACTGCAAAAGGAACAGCGGCTTAAATGAAATACAAATCATTTGCCCCAGGTGTATTATTTGCCTGGTGTTAGAATGCAATGGAGCTGGGTGACACACATATTCATGGCATGAATACTTTTAGCATTAATTAGACTTAAAACATCAACAGCAATAATGTTAGTCTACAAAATTAGGGTAGATGGCTTTGAGTGCTGGAGGCTGCTGAAGTCGCACAGGTACAACAGAACATTTCTGGATTTCCCTTGTAATCCTTCACATATATGAAGACAGGCTCCTACTGGGAGGCTGCCTGAGCCTCAATCAGCAAAATATTGTATAGAATCCTAGAATGCTGTGAGTTGAAAGGGACCCACAGGGATCATCCAGTCCAACTCCTGTCTCTGCACAGGACAAGCCCAACATTCACACCATGTCCCTGAGGGCCTTGGCCAAATGCTGCTGGAATCTTGTCAGGCTTGGTGCCATGAGCACCTCCCTGGGGAGCCTGTTCCAGTGCTCCACCACCCTCTGCCTCAAGAACCTTTTCCTCATGGCCAACCTCACCCTCCCCTGCCACATCTTCCTGCCATTTCCTCTGCTCCTGGCATTCGTTGGTGGCCAGAGAGGAGATCAGCGCCTGCCCCTCCTCTCCCCCTTGGGAAGAAGTTCTACACCCCCAGGAGATCTCCTCTCAGTCTCCTCTTCTCCAGACTGAACAAACCAAGTGCCTTCAGCCTCTCCTTACACCCTTCCCCTCTAAACCCTTCCCCAATGTTGTGTCCCTCCTCTGGACACTCTTCAGGAGCTTTAGATTCTTTTTCTCCTGTGGTGCCCAAACTGCCCCCAGTGCTGGAGGTGAGGCCGCCCCAGTGCAGAGCAGGAATATATACTTGCTTCTTTGTGTAGAGACAGGGATGTTTTGAAAATTTACATCAGAAATTAATTTCCTTGCTTTTCTTCATTTAACTTGGTGATTATTATTTTTTTGTGTGTGTGTCAGCTGAAGATGCCTTCTAGTGCTCCTCCTGCCTCTGACACTCTTGGTAGAAACTTTTTTTCCCTTGCACAAATGGTTTTTCTCATGCAGAAGTTTTCCTTGTTCAAAAGTGCTTGAGGGACTTCAATGGTAAATTTGCAGCATGAATATATATGGAGTTCAGCTGCCTGCAGCGAATCTTCTTCTGTAGTTTATAGGATGATGGGGACAGGCAGGTTGGTTGTTATTCCCACTTTTCCAGGCAGTCTGTTGTGTGATTTCAGGAAAGCCCACTTCAACTCCCTGTTCCTCAATTTACTTAGACCAGATGAAGAAGGACCTCTCCTTTTGTCTGGGGCTGTGCAAGCATGAAGGAAACTGATGATAAGACCTCCAGTTTGAAAAGTGTCTTGACTGGATTTTGCTGTATTGTCATCGGAAACCTCAGAACTTAACAGTTTTGAGTCCTCCAAAACCTAAATATTATTCTGGCCTAACAGAAGTGAGGACGGTGCAAACCAAGCCCTAACTACAAGTATTGCAATTTGGCTTTGTGCCGTCATAGAATAGGTCAAGGCAGAATTTGTAAGCACTGATATTTCTTCCTGAGGGAGCCAACCAACTGGGAATTTGGCCCCAAGGCTGAAAACACACCCAACACAGCAACCTTTTAGAAATGTATTGCTCATCACCCCTCACTACTTAATTAAAAAGAATGTCAGGCATTTCTGAAAAGACAGTGGATGAGTTATCAAATGTATCAAAGAGAGAAAATAATTTCAGAAAGGAAGACTCTGTAAATTATACTACCCATCCTTTTCTAGACTAAACCGCAGCTATGATCATTTTAAGTGATTTTGGTATGGTATTTTAAAATTAAATGTGATTCTCTTGTTCATTCTCTGGCAATATGCCCTGAAATATTCCATTAAGTGTTTTCAATTATGTGCCAGTCCCAATAGGATCTCAGTAAGAGGTTTTAAAAAAGTATCTTATCCAGTACATTATCTAATGCAGTTTGAATGCTATCAATGTTGCAATAAATAAAGATAAATTAAGTCATATAAAAGAACTGTTGTAGCTTTGAATCAATAGACTGGGTAACAGCTGAGGAGATGCACATATGTACTCTTCTCCTTAAAGAAAGGTGTCAGGACTTGGCACTGGAGCAAGATTTTTATTGAAAATCTCATTTCCATCACCTTGTATCAAAGTCTATTTCAGTTATAAAAGCAAAATGAAACATAAACTACGTTATTATTTCTGAAAGCTTAATGAGTGTATTTTTGAAACCTATGGAAGTACATTATCTGTATTACCACACAAATTATTGCTCAAAGGCTGCGTGGAAGAGGCTGCTGAGAGATGCAACTATCAGCACACTTGAACACTTTTCTTTTCCCTCCAGCACCGGAGTTGGACGAGTAGTGGACAAGTTCATCCCATTTCTTTAGATGCTTGAGCATGTATGTAATTTTACTGATATGAAGGCTCATATTTCAGCAAAAGAAAGCTCTTTATCAGTAGAAACTACTCACAAGATCAAGGTATTGAAACTTTTTTTATTTCTTACTTCAAACAATAACCATGCTGTTTAACTTGACTACGTGTTTGGTTCTACTGGTTGCTGGAATGGAGGTGTGGGAAAGCTCACGTGGTACTACATGGCATTACTTTTCTTCTCTGCCTAGATGGTTTGAACATTAAATAGCAGTAGGAATTCCTTTGAGAATGGTTATTTTTAACTCCCGGTAATAATCCTGTGTAGGAATGATGGGAACAAACAAGCCAACTCATTTTTAGATGGGACTTAATTGCTGTGGATATAATTGCCTGATGTGGTGGTAGTAGGTCTGTTGACTCTATAATTCCTTCCTGGGTCCATGATTTAGGTCTCTAACAGGATCCTGGGATTGAGTTGCTTTCCTTTGTCTTTCTCATGGCCTGGCTGTGATCCTTCAAAGTCCATACTCCCAACCCTTTGTCCTGGGAGCCCCTTGCCCTTCACAGCGAGAGGTTGTGAAAAACCATCATTGTTTTCAACTTTGATGACAGGCTGGCTGTTGGGAAATGAAGGGAAAGAAAGGAGAGTTCCATCACTGTCCAGTTTGCTTGGTTACAAGCTTCTTTGCTACATGTCATATTTTAACAGAGATTTATAACATGCTGACTGGCTAAGGCCCCAGGGTTGCTAGAAGTAAAGGGTGGGGGGAGGGAACAAAAGCTGCTAATAGAAATGTAACATTACATTATGATAATCAGCATGAAATGTGAAGATTTTTATAAATTGCTTATCTGTTTTAATTATTCTTGAGACATCTGTAATATTAATACATGGATAAAGAACAGTTAATTAGAAAATAAATGAGAGATCTAAATGTATTTTTCCCCTAGTGTATATCAAGGGAAGTCTGGATATTAAATCTTGAACTTCCAAATTCTTGCTGTTATATTGTAGAAATGTATAAATTAATCAAACATTTATTATATAAACCAAGCCTTGTCAAATCCCAATTCTGATGGATTAACTAGTGAAGGAATCCTAATGCTATGAAAACGGTGTGGTTTGTTTCATTTAAAAAAAAAAAAAAA
>NW_010318573.1:0-10381 GCF_000700745.2 Antrostomus carolinensis | reverse complement strand
TCACTGTAAAGTTTCTTCTCAAGTTTAAGTGTAACCTCCCGTGTTCCAGCTCACACTCATTGCCCCTTGTCCTACCATTGGGCATCACTGAGAAGAGCCTGGCTCCATCCTCCTGACATTCGCCCTTTACATATTTATAAACATTAACAAGGTCTCCCCTCAGTCTCCTCTTCTCCAAGCTAAAGAGCCCCAGCTCCCTCAGCCTTTCCTCATAAGGGAGATGCTCCATTCCCTTAATCATCTTGGTGGCTCTGTGCTGGACTCTCTCCAGCAGTTCCCTGTCCTTCCTGAACTGTGGGGCCCAGAACCGGACACAATATTCCAGATGTGGTCTCACCAAGGCAGAGTAGAGGGAAAAGTTCCCCAGAGTCATGTTTTGCCCATGACCATAATCAGTAGGTGATCCCTGCCTGTCTTTGTCACATCCCATGAGCCTTTTGTTATATTTTCTCCTCCTCATCCCACCAGAGCAGGGCGAAGTGAGCAAGTGGCTGTGTTGTGCTTAGCTGCCAACTGGGGCTAAACCATGACAGCAGTAGGCTCAAGAGTTTGCAGAAATGTGGAGGTAGATTTGTCCTGTAACTTTGTCTTAGCTGTCCTAGGGCTGCATTGTTTTAGGTCTTGTTTTGGCTCCCCCCCTTCCAAAAGAGCTCAAAGTGTGTTTTCTATTGTCCAGGAGACTTCTGCACTCACTGCATAGGGGGAACCTGTAAGGACTTGTAACTGTGAGTACCTGCAGTCCTGAAAATCCTTCTTGGAGTAAGCCTTTCTGCCTTAACTCTGCTTCCCTTGGGGAGATGTTTGCAAAGCCCTGTGGGGCTGAGTGACAGATGCTGCTTTCTGGAGTAAGGTAGCTGTGATTCCAAAGGAGCAGAGCATCCTGAGCTAATGGGGATGCCCTCTCTCAAAGGACTTCACTAGTAATAGGCTCCATGGAGCAAGAAGGGTGAGTTGCATCATAGTGGCTTGTGGGCCAGCCGGTGGTTGATGCATGGTGAAGGTAGGGGTTCCCATCCCAAGGAGTATTTGTGGCACTGGAAGGGAACTGCTCTGTCCCATGCCACTAATTTCCTAAGCAAATCAAGGGATGCCGCTGCTTAAGCCTGGTCAAGCAACTGTTCCACTGTGTCTGTCTGCCTTAAGACCATGAACAGACCTGATCCAGCACTTAGAGGTGCTAAGGGGATTCTTCCTATCTTCTTGATAAGAAGACGTTAAAAAGTACATTTACCCTTGTGGTCAGTGCAGCAGCTGAGCCCCTTTGAGGAGTGTCTCGCTGAGATGGTTCTGTGGGGCTAGAAGTTGCACAAGGGTAGGTGCTGCTTTTGGCTCATAGCTCTTTCCCAGAGAGAAAGGAAGAGCTTTCTCTCCTTGGCCTCCCTAAGGAGCATCAGGAGGTCTGACTTTCATATGGATATATCTGTCAGCATCAACCCTCAAATCAGGCTATGAGGTTGTGAAGAGTAACCAAGGGCCTTTGGGTTGCACAAATTGCACGTCAGGAAGCAGAGTGCCACTTCTGAACAGCTAAAATACAGTTTTGAGCATGTAAACTTAAGTCCCAGCTCTTCTGTGGCAATCTCTTTTGCATCTTTGGGCCTCGTCCCCATCTCAAAGGCATAGCTTGTCCTGGGAGGATTGTGCTGAGAGCTGGTTCTGATGGTACAGTTCTTCAGCCTATGCCAGAAAGGTGAAGGAAATCACTGAAATGTAGTTTTCTTTGGTGGGAGCAAACCTCTGCTGCTGGCTGGATCTCCTGCTCTGCAGAGATATTTGCTGCTCCTTGGGTTTGAGGGCCAAGGAGAGCCTCTGGTAGTGTCCTGCCAATTGTCAGGCATTCTGAGCATCACCAAACCATGGTGTTTAAGTGGGATTGCTTCTTCTCCACACCGGGTCCTGTGCACAACGGCAGCAGCTTGTGGTGGAGTTAAGGCTCAGGGGAGAAACTCATGCTATTTTACCTGGGTGCATTTAGCTCTTCCCCTGCTTTAAAATGACGTCTCTCCAGGAAAGCTTTTTCATTAAAATTGTCAACGAAATGACACAAGTGGCTTCATTTGAAACAGCAACAAACATTTGGGAAAAAATTAAGCTAATATCAACTTATTCTAGATTTAGCTATTGGCTGGGGCAACAGCCAGCTGAGAGTCATTAGTACGAGCAGGAAGGATATGGATAGGTGTTGGGGGCAGGAAGCTGTACAGGAGAGACTACCAGGATTTTGCTGTCTAGCACAAAGTCAGGATGAAACAAGATGTGTAATGTTCTAATATTAGCAATTCTGTAAACAGCTTGCTCTGTCTGCAGCCTTTGTGCAGTCTGTGCTCTGGCACAGCACCCACGTGCCTCACTGTGCTGGGGTCAGGCTGTGTGCATGGCTTGGAGGGCATGGGTCTGGGCTGCTGGCAGAGCTCCCTGTAGTGTGGGGCTGCTTTAAGGGGTGCAGTCCCTCTGCTCAGACATCCCGAGCGGGTAGTTTTAATAGGTAGTGACACTGACAGGTACTAGGGAGATGCCTTCAGCCTGCGCTATGTGGGCATTGTGCAGGGTTTGTGCTCACATGTTCCTGTGTTATGTATTCCCCCCAGGTTCCGCTGCTCTAATTTGTGAGGTCTCTCTGTTGTGTCTTCTGTTTCTGGTTTTTGGGCAAAAGCAGTTGATGAGATGGCTTCAGCACAGGATGAAGTAATTCTGTTAATGGAGAATACTCCCTCATGGAAAATACTTCTCATGTCAAAACTGTTGGCATGAATTGATTAGCATGTATCAGTCTATTAGCTTGCAGTAAACAATTTGTGTTTAAATATCGTTTGAAATACTTGCCTCTGGGAGGGCCTGATCTAGAATCCAGCAGAGCAAATTGGAGCCTGTCCAGTGGGCTCCATTTGGATCCTCTTATTGATGCAGTAGTGCAAGTTGATGTGAACATTCAGATAGTTGCTGCCTACAGAACAATGGATGCCTGGATTGTAGGGCTCAGAAGATTGCTTTGGCACAGTCTTGCATCGACAGTTGTGCCTGGAGGCCCCAGCACAAGGAGTTGAGCTTCGCCACTGCTTTCCAAGAAGGGGCAGGTCCCATGTTAACCTGTGGCTGCTGAGATGAAGAGGAGCATATGAGTGGGCTGAGATGGCATAATCTTTTGAGGAGGCTAGTGTCTTCTGTATTCAGTCCCAGGTGGTGGCAGAAGAAATGGAAGATGTGGGTCCAGCTCTCACATGCTTGTGTTGATATTATTGAAAATGAGGTTAAAATCGGTGACTGAAGGGTACTAAATCTACTATTTCAGCTGTCACAGGAGCTCACAGTTACCTCCCCTACGGCTGCTCCCAGAGCTGTAAATCCTGACATCAGTCTCCTAGTGCCAGGACTTCGCTTGTTCCAGAACCTTTAGACTAACCTGGAGAACTGTCTGCTGCCAGCATATCTGGCAGTAGCATCCAGCTGTGAAGTGCCCATGGGTGCTTATCGGGCTCTTGAGGGGTGGCAAAAAGGTCATGTAAGGAGGGGTGTCAGGTAGCTGGGGTGCCGGTGGGGAGTAGGTGGGCTACATGAGAAGGGAGGATAAGGAGAGGGGGACTCTGCAAGCTAAAACTTATGCAGGACACACCTCTGCTAGCACCGAGGCAGGGGGCATTTTCTTTTTAAGCGTGAGCCTGGTGCTCCCCCAAGCTGTCTTTAAAACAGAATAACTGCAGTTGTGAAGTTCCTCTTCTAACAGCAGCAAGGACTGGCTGGCAGAGTCCTATCCTCCCAGCTGGTGTGTGGCAGTGCCCAAGGCCAGCCACCTCCTCCGCTGCAGAGTGAATGGTGCTTGTGACCCCATGCCCAATGCAAGCAAGCCCCAAGCCACTGAATCTGACAGATCTCCCTCTCTGAAGGGCCAGCCCTTGGCAAGTTATCCCTCTTTTATTTTTTGGAGGACTGGTGTGTGGGTGATGGCACTGAGGACGCAACAAACTGTTCCTAGAATAGGCTGGGTGATGGGAAGCTGCGTGCAAGTAATATAAAACAATGCTCTGGCCAAGCTGATTTCCTGAAGAATTCAAGTAGATCCTTAGCGTGCTTGGCTACAAAGTTGTTACAGACAGACCTAATGAATGTTGGCTCTTCTTAAAGCCTACCGAGAGGAGAAAACTAGCTCTTCTTTACTTTCCACCCACCCCCATCCTTTACTGCCCATTTTGTGCTGTCCTCTAGACTGCTTAGACTCTGATGATCTCTTGCTATACAGTAATTCCACATTTATACCCGCTGCAGCCCTTCCATCCACCCATGCCAGAGGGAAGTTGTTAGCATACTATCTCTTGAATGGATTAGGTCTGCCCACAGTTTCCTTCCAAGCCTGATGTTGGCCTTGGCCTCAGTTCAAGACTTGGCAATCTGGGAATGGTTTGACTATTTCCACTGCTGCTTTCTGGCTAAATGGGGGAAAAAGAAAGATATTATTAACAGAGGACTGTTAATAATATCTTTCTGTTATTATTAACAGAGGCCAGTCATGTGGGCCTTGAAAGTAAATCAAATTCATCCACTGAGTGCAGTTTTTGTAAAGAAATCTTGTCTGACCAGAAGCGTCAAGCAGAATAGCAACCCTGGTATCCCCTGCAGAGTTTCTTTTTCCATTGACTGGAGCATTATTCATCCAAATGAAATTATTGCTCTGTGAAAGTTGAATGCTCTTGGTCAGCAGGGAAGGATGGACTTGCTCTGAGTGCAGATGGAACCATTTAGTTCTGCCTGGGTTGATACATCGCTCTGAAGGCATCTGGAAGTGTTGTGACTCCTGTCCTGAAGCACAGACTATGTTATTTTAATGCTAGGTCATACTACAGGCTCCCTAATTGCAGCATTTACATAAGTGATATAGTGGAAGGATGGAGAAAGAGGCATGGGAGATGGAGTCCTAGGAATGCAGCCCAGTCCATGCAGAAGACAGGCTCCACGTTCAAGGGAGATGTCTGCCTGCTCATGTCTTTACTGACTCCAGCTGAAATCTCCAGGACTCACATCTCCTCCTTGACTGTGTTATGGTTGCACTTACTAAGGGTACTGCCATGTCCCTGTATGAGCCACGCAGCTAAATGATGGTGTGTGTCTGTGCCAATGTACTTGACTTAGTATTGGTCTCTCTGACTTTAGGAGAGAGAGGCATTTTATTTAAGGTAATTACAAACCACTCAGTATCAGTCAGGGAGAGAAAAACACAGCGTGTTAGTCTGCCCAAACCATCACAACACAGAGCAACACTAGAGATCTCCAGCCAGCCCGAGGAGAAACGCCTGATGACAGTGCTGCATGGGCTCTCTCCCCAGGACCAATTAAAACTCTACCCCCAGGATTAGATGAGCTCCTAGCACTCCCCTCAGAGTGGAATGACTCCTGGCTCTGCCATGGCTCATGGCTGGGGTTGAAATGGGAGCTATGTTCATCTGTTTGGGTGCCTGAGCAAATCTAGAAGCATTACCCTTAACATTGACAGATGATGAAATCATCCTGGCCAGCAAAATAGATTCAGATGACAAAGAAGCTTGACAAAATTGCTCACTCTCCTGCATGTCAGGAAGAATTTAGATCTGTCAGGTTATTTACAACTGTAAGACATCTGTGAATAACTTGACAAATGCAATCTCCTTCCCAGTACTCCTGGGTACCAGAGCTGCCATCCAGAAAGCTGCATACTGCAGAGCCTCTTGGGAGTGAGGGGTGCAGTCTGCTACAGGGGGTGGCACAGTCCATTTGATCTCTCAGATCTTACAGTGCAATGTACTCTGTGATTTAAACTTTATTTCATTAGCTCATGAAGAAATACAGCAAACACACAAAACAAACAGGGGCTCAATCCCCTTTGCCCAGACTAGTTTATAGAATCATAGAATCCCAGACTGGTTTGGGTTGGGACCTTAGCGGGTAGTGTAGGGGGTCACCAACCATTTCCCCTTGGGTTATGGCGGCTTCATTCTGCTCCCTCTCTCTGTCTTCCAGCTCAGGGGGCTGGGCACCTGGAGAACAACTGGTCTTACTATTAACTATTAAAGACTGAGGTAAAGAAGGCACTGAGGACCTCAGCCTCTTTCTCATCCTTTGTCACTATGTTTCCCCCTGCATCCAGTAAAAGATGGAGATTCTCCTTAGTCCCCCTTTCGTTACTGATGCATTTATAGAAACATTTTTTTGTTGTCTTTTATGGCAGGAGCCAGATTAAGTTCTAGTTGGGTTTTAGCCCCCCTAATTTTCTCCCTGCATACCCTCACAACATCCCAGTAGTCCTCCAGAGTAGCCTTGCCCCATCTTCCAAAAGTCATAAACTCTCCTTTTTTTCCTGAGTTCCAGACAAAGCTCAAAAAAGGAATAGCAGCTCTGCTAGAGCAAACACCTTGAGACCTGGGCATCCGCTCTGCCAAGCAAATCACCTTCAGAAGCAGGAGGCCATGAGTCAATCTCTGCACCACCTCCTCCCTCCTGCTGAGGATCACGGAGATTGGACCAGACAGGCATGAAACTACACTTCACTGTGACTCTATGGAGCAAAAACCCAACTGTCAAATCACCTTGTCTGCTGCTATTTCAGATAACACAAGCACTGTCAAGCCTGGGGTGTGTGTGAGCAAAATCCTTGTCTCAGTCCCCAGGCTTTCAATGAGGAGGCACAGACGCCATCCCAAGTGTCATGGGAGACTGTGTCCAGCATTTGGCTCTGCAACAGGCAGGCAGAGCCCCTGGATGCCTCTCCTCTTCAGCACCAGGCCAGCACACACTGCTGGGAAGTTTCATCCCACTTGTACTTCCATGGCATGAGAGGTGTTCTGACATTGTCTTCCTGAGGAGCATGCCATCCATCTCCAGCTGCCTGGGACATGCATCCAGAAAAATCATGCCAAAAACATTTTCAACACCATTAACTAAGACTATGACAGTTACCACCAGCTAAACATCTAGCCTTTATAAACTGGATTCAAAGCTTCAGTGAAACTCACAAGATCTCAGGGCTGCTCAACTTGGCTCTAAAACCACATCTTCACGTCACACAACTCATTCAGCCCTATCCTTGCTCCATCGGGATGGCTCATTCTAGCAAACTATTTTTGCTGTGTGATTTTGTTGCTGTGCAAAAACGAAAAGCAACTCTAGGTATTAGACGTTCCTGTCTATGAGCAGCATTCCCTGAGGATGCCTGTACTGCTCAGTAATATGCACAAGATTCTTATAGATTTTTATAGTCTCAGTGAAAAGCATTGTGGTCTGAATTTCAAAATTAATTTTGCAGCCTTTAATGCAAAACAACATGGAGCAGCAGCAAAGGCAGAAAACAATGTCAAGAAAGAGGAAAATAAATTGCAGCAGGTCCTGTGGGTGCTGCTCTCTGGCCCTGAAAGAGAAGGGACATGGGGGTACAGGGGCCACCTAGCAGGTCTCCAACTTTGTCCCTCAAGCCTGGCCCGCGATGTTTGCTGATGGTGATCCCAATCCACACTAGAAAAAATCTCCTCCTTGGGAGCTGCTTTAGGACAGCTTCAAAAGCAGAGAGTCAGGGCTTGGAGAACATCTCTGCCCAGGTTCCTCACCCCCAGTACAGTGAGGACCACGTAAATGGAAATAATGTCAACAGGTGGAAAGTGAAAGTGACTGCATCTGGTGGAGGCAGGTGGGAAATGTTGCACAGAGGTGCCCGGGGCCTTCACAAGCCTTTGGGGTGTTGGAGCTTCTCCCACTGACGGTGTGGCCCTGATAGCACCAGTCCAGGGGGAAAAGTGCGATTTCCTCAATCACTTGCCACTGCCTGGCTGCTCCCCACCAGCCTCCCCAGCCTGCTAGTCCTGTCCCCAGGCCAGCCCCACCGGAGCAAGCATGGCAGGTCCATGGGGCCTGGCGCTGCCGACAATGGGGGAGGACCCTCCTGCTGGTTGGGGTCCAGAACCCCTGCTCCAGCAGCACAGTACTGTGACAGAAAGAAGCCAACAGCACAGTTTGCTTGGGCTTGAATTGCTTTCCTCCAGAGGTACAAAGAAAAGGTGGCATGGTCTCCACCATGCACCCAGGTTCCTTTATTTCCTCTTGAGACACTGCTAATTCCAATCTGTCCTCACACTGCTGGACCTGGTCTCCACTGTCCCAAGCTGAAGGACTAAACTGGTGAAGCATGGCATCAATAGTTCACTCTAGGGTCATAAGCTGCCAAAAGCAATTCCCACTCTGCTGGCTGGTTTTGGCCTGTGCCCTGCAGCCTTCCCAGCAACTGGTCTAATAAAGGCACTTAGACTGGAAGGGCATTTCTGCATCCACAGAAGAGGTTGGGGCCAAGGTTTTGAGCTAGGTAGGTGTAAGCAGCTCCCAGCGAGGGCTGTGGGTCACTGCTGGTGCCGCAGATGGGTGAAAGTGGCAGGAACGGTGTGTGCAAGGGCTCCTGAGCCTCCACGCTGGGCTAATCCCTTGCAGGATGTCACCTCCCACCTCTTCATCCTCCTTGTTGGCCACTGCAGTTCAGGAGACATGAGCCCTGCCTGGCTTGGAGCTCCTTGTGCACTGGGGCCACACAGTGCCCCAGCTGGTGCCCACATGCCTGGAAAGGGCAACCTGCAGGTGGGCCAGGAGTGGGGACAGGACTTCCACTCCACAATAGGTGGGTCCTAGAGGCCCTGTCCCTCTCGCTCTGACCCACGCCATTAAATCTTTGCCAGTGCTGGTAGAGGACAGCTGGAGTGAGGCTGGTTTGATGTTGGGAAAGGGATAGTGAGCTCTGCAGTCAGTGCCCCCTTCCTTGGCTGGCTCCTGGGGACCCATCCTGGCAGGTATGCACCCACTGACCTGGGTGGAAGGGTTATCCACCATTGCAGCATCCTCTGAAAGACTCCTCTTTAAGACCATGAGCCTGGTCAATAATCACAAGGGCCTGAAAGACAATTTTTAGTTCATCAGGGACTTGCTGCCCCTTGCACACAAACATCCTTACACAGAGAGTGTGAGTGCAGCTAAAATCCCTTCATGTAGAAGTTAATTCAGCAAGAAAAAGGGAAAGCAGATAGGATGCAACCACATAAAGGGAAAGTGAGTCAGGCCAGTCGTGAGACATCCTCACAGGACCTAGGCATGAGGGCTAGGCTGTTCTGCAGCCTGCAAGACGAAGAGGAGGCATGATCACACCGTGCACTCCTGAACTACACAGAACTCTAGAATATCTCAGAAGCTAAAAAGGACCAATAAGGATCATCAAGTCCAACTCCCTGCTCCTTGCAGGACTACTGGTTTAAAAAATGAGCATAATTCAGAAAGAAATAGGCTCATTCTACAATGTAGTAGTTAAATTATTTGCCTCAAGCTGATATTACTGTTCATTTTTAATTGTTGTGATTAACAACTTGTGGAAAATAAATTGTCAGTATTCCATTTCTTTCCGTCTGTTGTGTTGCTCTTCCATTTCACTCAGATAAAAAAAAGTAGCATGCCTCATTGTTCCACCACTTCCCACAAACATGATACCATTTGCTTTTCTGTATGGATGTTGTTGATCTGTCACATCTCAGCCCTTCCAACCCCATGGTCTGGGCAGAGGAAAGCAAAGCAGGAGCATCTGGAGAATGGGTGGAGCAGAAGGGCCTGGAGCCACACTTGGCAGGGAACCCATGCACCACTGGGAGAGAAAGCAGAGTGTTGGGCTGGAGAGGTTTTCTTCTGGAGCAGCTCCTCCAGCACCCAAGGGGACTGTCCCTGTGTGCTCGGGGCAGCGTGATGGTTGGCACTGATGGTTGACCACTGATTGTGGCCCTGGGACTGGCTCTCCAGGGCCACAATCCCACAGCCCCCCCTCCCCAGCATGGCTGCCAGCCTTCCCGTTCCTCCCTGCACTGTGCTGTGACACACTGCAGGAGAACATGCCTGTGGTTGAGTCTGGGCACAGACACCCTGACCCCAGGGAAAGGGACACCTGCCAGGGTGCTGCCATGGTGATACTGAGAAAGCTGGTCGGAAGAAACTCTCTAACACTCATTCTGGAGTTTTAGAAAGCCAGCATTCTTTATTATGGGGAGGCACAGGGGATCACCACCTATCGTGCACACCGACTTGTCCCTCTACAAAAGCTTTATTCTATCAAAATATGCATATTAATTTATTTTACAAGAAATTATTAACACATTCATCACTTTTCCAAGAACTCATTAATACATTTAAATGTCCTTTTCACATGTGTACTGGTCATCTTTTTGGTCTTACAGAGTCCTCTGGTGGTTGTTGAAACTTTTCCCACTGTGTTCTTTAGTTGAGTTTTACTTCTGCGCAGGCTTAGTTCATCTCTTGGCCTGTTTCCAACACTTCTGTCTCCACAAAAATGGTTTATTCTGACATCACTACCTTATCATCATAGAATCATAGAATCATAGAATGG
>NW_010318572.1:43100-47012 GCF_000700745.2 Antrostomus carolinensis | reverse complement strand
GGGGAAAAAGGAGGTAAAATTATATCTCGTGTACCGACTGCTCAGTAAGGCACATCTCTGGGTGTTTTGGGAGGAAAATTACTTATTAAGCGTTTTCATCCCGTTTTTAATTACAAACGTGCCCACACTAACAGATACCCCTTGCTGGCAGGCTGAGCACCGTGACCCACCTCAGATAAAGTTGTCGGATCGGGATTTAGGTTGGTAATTCAGGTCTGACCTGCGACTGGCTAATCAAGAGTGCCACTCGACTCCAGTTCCTACATTAACATCTCCCACGGTTGGTTTTTTTGCAGTGCGTGTGGCCCTCTGCATAGTCAGGACTATTCCGTGAATTACATGTAGCATTTATCTCAGAACTGTCTTGTTCTTTTGTTACTTTAAAACTTGAATGCTGAATGAACCTCGGGAAGATGTTAAAGCCGCCTTTAGCTGAACTGCATTTCTTCCCCTTGCTGTGAAGCAGTATTTGTTTCTGAGGAACATACCTCTACTGTTGTAGCAGCTCAGTGTAGGAGAATTAGATGTCTCTTTCATGAAATGTGGTAGTGGCCTTTGTAAAAACAAATTTTCATGGCCTAACCACGCGTGGTTTGTATCATCGAGACTTTGGACTGGTAACTTAATATGGAGGAATTTGAAAGGGCTCACTGGGTAGGAGCTTATCAAGAATTTCTGTTTCAAAGTACTTGTTTTGTTGCTGCTTTTCAGGAATCTGAAGCAGTCAGCACCATGTAGATAATGGTACTGTGCTTTCGTATTTAGGATTATAACTTCTGAAATAAAATAATGTTGCTGCTTCTTAGAAATCCTGATTTCACAACTCTGGAAATTGAAATCCTCTGTCTGACCCAAGTCAGTTTAAGCAGTTAAGCAGATCACAGTGTCTTCGTAACTGATTTGCTTCTTGAGACTTTGAAAGAAGATGTCACTTACAGGAGCAGTGCATAAATGTAGAGATAGAAGGCACCTGTACCAGGAAGATCAAGACTGTAATTAGCGAATATTTTTATATAGGCCATGAAACAGATACAGACTCATTATGATGTTAGCGCTCATTGCTGTCATTCTGTCATTGCAGCGTTAGCTTTTGTATTTGCCTTTTGCTTGTACCAGATGACATTTCTGATTGCTGTTGTGATATAATGGTGCACAAAATCTCTTTCGCTGTATTTTTCCAAAACCAGCAGCAGAGTTAGTCCTTGATTGTCCGGATGATCCTTTTTATTACATCGTTGCTACTAAATATGTGATCGATGCAAAACTTCAGCCTTTGGCTTGTTGCTACAGTGGAAAAGGAACTTCTCTCCCCCTCCTCTGTTTTCTTCTGTAGTTTCCTGACTAGCTGCATGGGGATGTAAGGAAAAGTATTTGCTCTCTTATGTGTCACCTCGTGTCTACTGTCAGCTAAAGAAGAGGGACAAGGTCAGCGGTGTCTGCTTCTTTTCCAGCCTTTGTTTTCTGTACCCTGTGTTGCTGTGGGTACGTTACTCCTTTACGGCACTTGTGGCTTTCCTCGGTAGAACACTAGCAGCTCACAAAGTAATGCCCAGATAGCTTTGTTTGCTGGTCGTGGTCTTGAGCAGCAGCAAAACTACCCAGAGTATCTGTGTTTTTCATGCTCCTTGAGCATAAAAGCTGCTTCCAGACTCATGGAGACAGGTGCTGTATCAATTTACTTGCTGCAGGTTTGAAATCAAAACCAAGGCATCTTTGAATGCAAAGCGTATGTTCTAGAAATTTTTTCCTGTTTGCATCGAGGGACCAATGGTTTTGAAGCCACGGGTATTCCCCCCACCCCTTGCTCTGTGTTTGGAGGAAGGAGGATTGCTGGTGGGGATTTTTTTTAGAGATGTTTGAAGGAGTTTTTAGATAGCTGAGAACTGCCTGTGAAAGCAGATGCTACCGTGTTTCGGTTAGTTTGGTCAGATCTGGGGTAAGGTGCTGGGCGCTCATTGCTGGGCACCTTGCTCCCCTGAAGTAGGTCATCTGGTGTGTTGAAGAGGTGGAGAGTTGAGGCACTCTGCAGGAAAGCTGTTTTCTTCTTCTACTGAAGTAATAAACATAAAGGCAACACGCTTTATCCTTGTATTTACTGGGTACACAGAAATGTTGCAGAACAACAGTCTCCACAGAGTGAAAGACAAGAATCCTTATTAGTTCCTGGAGTGGAAGACCTTCAGAGAGAATTGGGATGGTGCTTGCAGTGTGGGAAATAGCATTCTTTCTTCCTCCTAAAGTGCAGAAATGAGGCCTGTGCTATCATTTAACCCATGCACTGTTGTCCAGTCTTCTGAAAAACATAGTACATGAGATCCTGGTGACTTACACCTTTTGAAAAAGGATGTTTCTGTTTGTTTTGCTTTGCAAATTTATGAATGTCGGCCCAGGAATCCTAAGCTCATTCTGTTTTAGGTAGTTCCATTTAAATTTTTCTTGCAGATTTAATTAGGCCCAATAGTTTCCTCATAATAACGTAGTTGTCGATGTTCTGCCCAATTAAACCGTTTCTCTGTTTGGTGGTGGGTAAAGTAATTCTTTCAAGTGTTAAGTTTGTTGTTTTTTTTTTTTCCTGGAGTAATCTTTTTCCCCCATCGTAAGGATTCTTAATTGTTTCATAAATGTTAATGAAATGAGTAAATTGGAAGTGCATTGAAATATGAAATACATATTTTTATATTCCATTAAATATATGTGACACAACAAATGAATTTGTTTCTCACCATTAATGAAGTGAGTCCGTATTTTAAACCCAGCATAAATAACTCTGTGTGCAGTGAAGTGGCCTGGCAGTGTATGTTTTTAAGCTTTAATAGAGTATTGAAAATGTGAAGAATTCCGGTGCAGAGGAATAAATCTTGATTAGAGAATAGCAGCCCATTACATTTTAAATTATTGCAGCTATGCACACTAACCCGATGTCAGTAAAGTTTTGGAAATACTCGTGCTGAGAAAACCATCTGTTAGAGTGGAAGCCCAGACATCCTGGTGTAGTCAGTATTTGTTCAAAGACACAGAAACAAACCTTGTGGCTTAGAGGCTTTTTCCCTCTGTAGGTTTGTTGTGCTGCTTTTGGTTCTGATCTCGTTAACAAGTATTAATATTGTGAGATGTAACACATATTGCTTATTCTGTGAAGCAGTGGGGTGGACATGCTGGGACTCTTGGTAGATACCTGAATTCTCAAACATGTTGTTTTTCTCTTACAAACACGACTAAATACAGATGCAAAATAAAATGCAATACAGGTGTGTTTTTGATCTAGGCTGAAGAAACCTGATGCAGTTTTCCTCAACTCATCTAAGTTACTGTCTGCAGAGTACACACAGCTGTAGAAAAAGATGCAAAAACAGGTAGTGAGATATACCATAGAGTATAGCTGAAACTCCATTACAAAACTGGTATTTTAGTTAACTATATAATAAAATAAATATATGTAGTATTTTTAAAAAGTCAGGTGGTAACATTCTCAGACAACCTCCTTTAAAAAAAAAAAAAAAAAAAGAAAAGAAAAAAGAAATGCAAACTTTGTTTCCAAGAAGATTTTAGAAGATTTTTAATTTTAAAAAAAAAATATAGTTAGATGGGTGACTCATTACCGTTGTGTTTCAGCAGGCGTGGATGGTGTTTGCTCTGCCAGGGCTGGACTGTTTAGCCAAAATGGATCAATAACCAAAAATAAATGAGCAGGCTTTCCTATTGGTACTTATTTGGTAGAAAGGCAGGTTTTAGCCTTTTGAGCCATTTAAAGTTTCCGAGTTCTAGAAACGATCAGAGTATTTGTGGGGCCTTAGGAAGGAGAAGTGACAGGGGTGTGAAAGCGGATACCAAAGTTTAGGGAGAGGCAGTGGAGGCTCTTCCTGATGCAGGTGAACTGGGTCATGTCCTCTGACGGTGTGAGAAGCTGCTTTT
>NW_010318572.1:9233-43072 GCF_000700745.2 Antrostomus carolinensis | reverse complement strand
CCTACAGGTTACACTGGATCTGCTCCATGCAAATACGGAAGAGCTGTCAGACCCTGCAGGAGAATGGGAGGAGGGTTGGCGAAAGCAGGTGCTTTCTGCTCATGCTGGGCTGAGATTCTGGGTTCTGCTGGTAGTCCAGCATTTAAAAACAAAAATGCTTCTTATTTTTAAGACAAGAAAAGCAAGCTGTTTAAAAAGAATTAGTCCATTTATCTTCTGATTTAATGTATTGTCCTTATTTATATTATTTTTAAAAAGTCATTAAACTGTCTTAGAACCTTTCTTTCAAAATGAGAATAGATCCTTGCAGGGTGAGAAGGTTTAGAAAGGAATTGTAGTGTATAGTTACGCAAACTATAAATTAAATATATTGGGATTTTCTGACTTTCTTGTTAAAATTTTGAGCTTTCCTGTCAAATTTAAGTTGGCTGAAATAATCCCTTTCATATACCAATTAAGTTTTTAGTTAACTATTTAGGAAAATAAAGTAATTCATGAGTAGTCCATTCCCAGGTTTAGGAGAGAAGCGAAACATTAAATCCTGTTAAAACTTACTCTACATGCGGAGAGTTAAATTAGTGTACAACTCTGAATTTCTTTAGGGCTTTCTGGACTAATAAAACATTTCAAAGAACAGCAATAAATTAAGCCTTTTGTTTAGCACATGCTGGCACTGATACCAGAGGAGAGGAGTCCCAAGCATTGATTGGACTGACCTCTTGGGTTTAATGCAATAGGAAAACCCTCAGTGTAGCTTGGCTGCAAGGTTTTTCACTCTTGTGCTTACAGTAACAGTGTATTCATCACACTTGTTTTCTCCCACATCCGTTGTGTGTCAGACTTGGCTCCCAGTGCCGTCCTGGGCTACCACTGTTTCCAATGAGTTGGCTTCTTGATGATGACAGGGAAAGTATTTTTCAACCTTTTAATGCAGAAGGAGAGAGATACGTGGCTGTATGATGTGTTCTTGGGCTGAATTTTGATAGCTGTCATGACAACAAATCACATGTTCATTTCCCTGAATGGATGGTGTCCCTCCAGACACACACAGTGTTATCATATTTGACAGATCTTGAAGGATGGTGTGTCAAGGATTCTGGATGCCACCACAGGAGACTTGGGCTGCTGCAAATGCACGCTGCCACCTGGCTTAGCAAAACTTACTGTAGACCTTTTCGTAGTTTTGAGTTCAGTTGGAAAAGCAAGTGCCCTTTGGGTTTTTGTTTGTTTTGTTTTCAGTAGATTTAGTGTTTGTTGAAAAATTAATTGGTAATTTTAAATTGAAAGTTTGTTTGCTAGAGTAGCAGAAGAAAAAAGGGTATTTGGACTTCATCCAGTCACTTCAAGGATGTGTATGTTTCAGATGCTTTCGGTGTTTTTAGTACCAACACCAGAAGGACAAGTGTTGGGTATTTTTTAGGTTGGAAGCAGGCACCTTATTCACTGATTTTTCGTTTTGGGTTAGTGCTGTCAATCAGTGATGACAAGCTCCCCGTGTCAGTTGTGCTGTGGAGGGCAGAGACGGGAGCTGACACCTGTATGGATGGGCTGTGAACAGGGGCGGTGGCACAGATGGTTTGTTTGGCTTATTTTTAGCCTTGGCTGTTGTTTATTCGTAAAGTTGCAATTTCAGTTGGACAGCTGTTTCTGGTTTAACCAGACTGCAGAAGTCTTGTAAAGTTGGATAAAACCCTTTAAATACTGATTTTTGTATGTTTTGTGTGGGAGTGTTATGCTGGGTTATGGTCCTTTGGTATCTAGCGCTCTGGTAACTCTGACTCAGATGATGTGCCAACAGCAGTTTTACATGAGCAGTGTTGTATGTATTTATTTATTTAGAGTTATTAACTACTTTTGTTAGCAATACTGTCTAGCTATACCTTACCTGTAACATATGTGAATTAAAAATTGGTACCATTTAGCTGCTGGAAAAAGGTGCCGTGTTTGTATCTCTAATTAGTCCTTTCTACCAGAACTCCTTGAAATCCTATGGATGTAGCAACTTTAGAAATGTAAGTTTAGATATAGTGTTTTTCCCAGCAAGTAATGAAATTTTGTAAAGGTCCCTGCTATATTTTTGCAGCTTTGTGGTTTTAATTAAGAATGTTTTTGTTCCAGTTGTAAGAGACATTGGCTACAGTATATCTTGCTTAAATGTGTTTTCCTTTAATCACTGCATGTTGAATACAGAAATAAGTAGATGGTGTTCATAGGTATAAAGACTTACACTCTTTTTTTGGATGTAAAAATATAAGCCATTTAGAGTATAAACACAGTGAGCTTCACCTTTCCTGTCTTTCAGAAAAAAGGTTTAAAGAAAAATCGATGATCAGTCTCCTTCCTTCATGTTTTCAGGTCTGTAGGCAATCTTTCTGCTAGTGCTGCAGGGATAATATAGAAATAATTATATTGTGGACTCTTCATAAATTCACACTGTTTTGAATTTCATTTAACTCAAATAGAGAAAGAAATTAATGCTAATATCCCAAATAATTAATGCTATAATAAAGGATCTACCTTCCACTTGACTCTGAATGACTTATGGTCCGTCACATCAGAAGATTTAAATCATTTTGAATGTTCAATATTCAAATTCTAGTTCATGAATATTAGAAATTTAATCAGATGTCTCAGTAAGGACTTTGTGGATTGTATTGGGTTTAAACATGGGTAATAATAAAGCTTGTGTTTAGCACAAGTATCAAAATATGACACAATTTTTATGAGCTCTGAGGCTCTTAAGGATGCATGGGGAATCGTAATGAACTGAATGTTATAGACCTCCTGTGACAGAAAACTGTTACAGTTCGTGTAACGTTGTTTTCTGCCGTTAGTCCTGTTTTGTAATGCTTACTGATGGCTGTATTCCTTTAGGATCTTTACTGGTTTTGCTGATGGGAGATCCTAGATGTTTATTTTCAGATACTCCTTTTGCCTCTCTGGAATGTCAGGAAGATGTAACACCTTGGCTTTGCCAAAATGTTTTGTTCTTTTTTTTTATGCCCCAACTTTTCCCACTGTGGCCCTGTGAAAATGTGAGCATGGGCTTAATACCTCTAGTGGTCCTATTGGAATGAATGTCTCTTACTTATAAAATGTAAACCTGAGCCATAAGTACATCTTTTTCAAGACAGGAACCACAGTTGCAGGTCAACTCTTTCTTAGTTATACATTTTTTAGCTTGTCACGACATGTATGTTAAATTATGTGTTTAACTTCTGCCAGCAGCATCACATAGCCAGCTTATTTTTACAGACAGACTTTACACCTCTACATCATGTATTATGTTACTGTATCAGCAATCCCAGAATATCAGTGAGACTACTAGTAGTTTAACATTGCTTAATGAATTACGACACTGAGATGTTAAAGAACAGGATCAAGCAGTGCTTGATATAATGCCTGCTTAAGCTGATGGAAAAAGGAAGTTAGTTTTTCAAACAAGGAATGATTTAGTTTGGTGTTTAATTTTAAAATATGGAAACCTAGGATTTAAAATAGAAAACCAGACTGTATAAAAGCAGAAAAAAAAAGAAAAATAAAAATGTGATGCAAGAAAAGGCCTTAAATGCATTGAGGATTATAATATGTGTTTTGGAGAAACTGAGGTTTGAAGATAAGTATATTAATGCAGATCATTGAAATAAACAATTTTTAAAACTCTCCTCCCCCCTATTTTAACTATAATACATTGTTTAATGGTGCAACTAGACTTATTTTCAATCTTTTACAGTTAAACTTTTTGTCAGCTTGCCCTTGTGATTTATCTGCGCTGTTCTTTGAATTTTTTTTTTCCCCTTCTTTCTGAATGGATAATTTTAGTGGTTAAGTTGTTGGTTGTTTGGATTCTTTTGAGACAGTATAAGTGACATAGTTGTGGTTAAAAGAAGGTACCATACAGAACTGCAGTATGAATTAATGGACATGGCCTTACTCTTCTGCAGCAGTGGCATACATAGCATTACTAAGTGTACATAGCATTAGAGGCAGCTTGGTATTCAGTAGATTATACTGTGCTTGCTAAGCTGGTAGTAAAATTTTAAATATTTCATTCTCCAAAGATAGCAATCCTGAGTCTAATGTCAGTGAATCATGAATGCAGGTGAGTCAAGGTGGAGTTAGACGAGAGAGAAGATAATTTTTCTGGTGGTTGAGGTAGAACACCTGTTGCTGTGTTATCAAGTCACTTTAGTTACAGAAAAACCTAGGAGGAGTCTGTATAATTGTAGACCCTAGATCAGCAAGGTAATCATCAACTAACTTGTGATCGTAAAGCCTTCTTCTTGTTGATTGTGTAGGGGACAGCGTGGCATTGCTAATTCCAGGGGCATTTGGCAGTTTAGAAATTGTTTTTCAGTGCATGAACTGTATGAGTTTGGCAAAGGAGCTGGAGAGGATGAGCAATGAGGGAAGGGCTGCATGTTCCCCTGGGCCCCTGTGTTCTGCAGCCACATCCAGGGGTGTTGGTAAAAAATGCAGGGCAGGGCTCATAAACTGTGAGCAGCTCAAAACCCAAGAAAATGAAACGCAGTGTCAGAGAGCTCCAGTTGTGTCCACTGGTCACTTCTCATCTCAGCCAGATGGGGGGGAAGAAAAATCAGGTGTTGCCTTTCAAGCCTCAGCCCTTGGACAGTGTTGTCCTGCCTGCAGGTGAGCTCTCGCTGTGTCTGCCCGGGCAGTACAGGCAGCCGAGAGCTGTGACCCGCTGCCTGGCAGCAGCCCTCGACTCTCACTTCTGCCCTCTTTTCCTGGCACTGGCTCTTTGAACGTGAGGGATGTGCCCAACTTGCAAGACACCATACCTGGTGTTAAGCTGCTGAATTTCAATAGTTTGTTTAAATGGCTGACGCTGTCCTTCTAAAATTGTAGTGCCTGCTAAATGTAAGGAAACCCCAACAAACCCAACCACAAAAAACCCCAAACCAATCAAAACCCCAAAGCCGGTAAGAATAATTACACCTGGTATCAATAAAAGTCATAGTTTCAGTGGTTGTGTAGATGCAGCTTTAGATTTTTGTAGGTTGGAAATGCCATTTTATTTTACAAAGTTTGTAAATATTTTATCTTGACTCTAGAAAAACCTTCCTTTAGTTAGCACATACCTTGATTGTTGTGTCAACAGACAGTGATCACCTCTGCTTTGTGGCTTCCTTAGTCTTTTCCCTCCTCCTTTTCCATTTTGCAGCATTTTGTACATAGTTAGGATTTGGTATAGCCTTGGTTATGAGTGGATATGTTTTTGAGTTGTCTATTCATATGGCAGAAATATTTCAGTAATTAAAAATAATTTGATAAAACTAAAATTAAAAAAAACCCAAACAACCTTGTATCCTGTCTAGCATGATTACACTTATTTGGGAATAAAATGAGCAAGATGTGATTGAAACGTTGCAGTTAAAACTGATGTTCAAAAATGCAGCAATGAAGCTACTGAAGTAGGGACGGATTATCCACACTTCTGAACCCTCGCGTACAACATTTCTGTGTAGTTGTTTTAAAGTTTCTTCTTCCATGAATATGTTCTGGCATTGCATTAGGGTGTAGGACTGGGCTCCCACGTGTTTCAGTCAATAAATGTCCTCCACTAAATAAAAAGAAGCATTTTCACATTGAGAAAAGTCATGAATGTTTTATGTTGTTTTGATATCATTTTCAGTGCTGTGATCTTTGAATTTTGGAAATATATGGAAGGCTAAAATAAATTCTGTGGTGTGTAACCATCCTGTGGAGAAGTCTGTATGTTCCTGCAGCTGCTGTCTGAGAGTGCTCATACGTTGTCTTGAATCATGCAGCCCCTTGCTCTAATCCCTCTTTCAAAGTATCCGAATCTGCATTCGAATCTGGTAATTGCCTTGGAAAGAAAAGTCTTCCGATTAATTCACTTTTTCCAAGCGACTCAGAGGCTGTCAGGTAGCTGAATGTCATCCAGCTGCTGTGTTATGAAGCCCCTTGTCTAAGGTCTGCTGTTAAATTTGCTGTGGAGGCTATTACTCATGTATTCTTCATACCGAAAGAGCCTTTCCATTAAATTAACAGTTGTGAATAGGATTTGGATGAAGGTATTTTTGTTCTTGTTTTGTTGGCTCACTATTCTAAGCGTGTAGTTGCACACCAGTCACAGAAATGAGGTTGTCTGCTTGCTTTATCTGCTCAGGCTGGAGTAAGTACACAGTGCCTTACAGGTTATTCTGTCGAATATCCTATTTTCATTTCCTGCCTGTATATGTATATATCTTCAGCCTGGTATTTGGGAATGATTCGTTAAATCTGAACTGAATTTATGAATTATGGTCCAAATTGGGGTAGGAATTACCAGTGTGAACTGATGGACTAAAATGAATTGTATAAAAATAACACCATACTCTCCTTCCCTGTGCAGCGTCCTCCTCCTGCTTGTCTGCTCTTTCTTGTGGGAGAGGGAGAGCTGCCCTAGTGAGAAATGTGTGATGAGGTCCAGCTCAGCAGGGAGGTGGGGGAATGGTGGAGGCAATATTGCTTAAGTTTTTCTTGTTTCCAGTAGCTGGATATTCTCTTTTTAGTAATATTTCTCCAGAATATTACTGTTATGAAAAATCTCTGTTCTTCTGTACTGAAATGAACCCTGGGGTTTTTGGCTTGTAGATGTGCTGTAATATACTTTGTGACAATCTCTGATTCTGAGGCTGTTATGTGTAACACCAGCCTGAAACTTTTACATTTCTAAGGGTAGGTAAAAGAAGGTGAGTTGGAGAATAGAAATCCTGAGTTTAAGGAGAGTTAGACAAGGGGTGCATGATTTACACCTAATGGTATTGAATGTGTATGTAGCTTTTTTAAAAGAAGAAAGTTTCATTTGGAGATGCTTCTAAGATTGTTTTTTAAAGTTGATTCTTTGTGCCCAGCAGCTTTTGCTGCAAAATGGACATAATGCAGATCACTGAATGATTGACCCTTGTAAGCAACAATTTATGTACCTTCAGCTTGTTTAGCTTCGTACCAAGAAGAAGCAGAAAAGTGATTTTTATGTAAAATCACTAGGTAGATAAACTTGTTCACGAAGGAAGAGCTTTAATTTTTCTCTGGTATGTCTAATTTTTTATCATTATGTGTGGACTTGCAGAATGTGCTCAGCTGAGATTGATCACTGGTGTGTGAAATGACCAGATTATAACAATGGAGAGTTTTCTGAGGTGGGTAATATATTTTCATATGTAGCTTCCAGCAATGAGTTTAATACACTGAAGGCCACATTTTCAGTGCTTCTGTTATTGAAATGTAGTGCTCTGATCGTTTTTCTGCTGAACTTCAATTTAGAGCTTTGTCTGGAAAACATCCAAGGCAAAAAGGCATCAAAGCAAAATAATAAGAATCATCTTGAAATGCAGGAAGATCTTTAAGTATAAAATTAAAATATGCAGCAAGAGCTTCAAAAAGTGCATAGAACACCTTAAAGGCTAAATCTGTAAGTAAGAGAGGAAAATAGCTTTACTGGCATGTACCTTGAAGTTGTAATAGTTTGCTAACCTTAGGTACAGGAAGTAAACTTTTACCTTCTTACTACTTATATCTTCATTTCCCATCTCAAATCTTTTGGCTTTGCTTCAGCTGAAGAATTGTTACCATTTTAATAGTACATCCCCAAGGAGTGTATTACCACCTGCAGATCTCTGGTTTGGGCCTCTGCTCTGGTTCAGAGCCACCAGGTGAACTCTTCCAAATATTTAATCAACTGAGTTTTGATACTCAAGCCACTTATATGTTTAGTTAGCTTTTCTGAGGCTTAGATTTGGGACTTTGGCAAGAAAAGCACATACGTGAAAAAGAAAACTGTGATTCAAAGAAATGTATGCACAGTTGAGCATCAGGTCTGTCTCTTTAGCATTTTAGTTGTGACAATGTGAGAACTTGTGTTCTAGATACTTTTGTCTGTTTAGGATAGTCTGTTGATGGTGTAGTAATAGTTGTGGGAGGATGGTAGAGTGTGTGCAGCTTCAATAGCTGACACCTTGTCTGTTTACTAGACCTACAATTAAGAATATGGTAAAAGCTGAATTTCAAACTGATTTGATTGTAAGAATAGTTAAAAAAGAAATTTCTTCTGTATGATCTAGGAACACCTCCATGTATCATGCTGAAGTCATTCTTTCTCTTAGGCTTTCCATGTGGGATTTTAATTTCTTTGCAGTAGGTCTGGACCTGTGAAACGTGGACTTGAGTTCTTGAATTGTTCTGGCAGCATCAGCACATGGTTTTCATGCAACCTGCAAAGTGCAGATTTTCTAGAGTTTTTGTTTGTTTTTATTCTGCCTTGCAATGAATATTAAAATATTCAGGAAATTTAACATACTTTATTTGTCTGCTGGGAACAGTAAAATTTTGCTTTACCACGTGAAAGCAGCTTTTCATCTCACCCACAAGCTCAGTATCCCTGAAAAGTCCAGTTATTGGATGGAAGGCAGAGATCTTCTCATCAACCAAAATCTTGGCAGACATGGGGATTTTCTTCACCTCTTTTATTACAGAGCACTCTTCTGCTTGCTTTAGTTTCTACATTTGCTTTCCAGCTCAGCCCACACGTTTTTTTCCTGCTTTTCTAGGAATAGCTTCCTTAGATGGCAACACCAGCGGCTGGCAGCTCTGTGCTTGTTACGCCTGGGGAAAAGCCTTGGCTTTCTCAAAGCTCACTGCCTGTAGCAGCAAGGAGCAGATATGCTGTCATCATTAGGAGATGTGAGTGGCAGATATGCGGTAGTCTTGTCTCTGGATGGCTGAAACGCTCATCAGCTGGAGCAGCTGAATGAATCCTGGTCCTGTATGAACATGATTGATTAGTATAGTGGAACAATGTCTGTGCTGTGTAAAATATCCCAGTTGCCCCTGCCATAAGTTGTTTTAAGTGCTTGCAAGTATTCTCTCCCAGTTAGGGTGGAAATGCTCTTCATTTTCCTCCTTATACATAGAAACCTTGCAGGAGGTGTGGATTAGACTTTGATTACAGAATCACCTGTACTTTGTTGCAGTCTTTCTGGCCACCTCCCCATTCTGGAAAAATTGTCTACATACACTGTCTCCAAAACAAATTTTGCCATGGAATATGCACATGGGAAGTTCTTCAGAGACTGGGATCTGGAGTAAGATTTTTCTTGATTTCTGTATGTGTTTCAAAGCAAAGTACCAACCTCAATGCAGTTCTTGTCAACAGGGTCATTCCTGTTAACTTTCATCCTTGGGGTAAAAAGATGTGTGTGCTAAGATAACTTAGTTTCAAGAGACAACATGAGGAAAAAAGAAAGGAAGGTAAAACTAAGCGTGCCAGCAAAAAGTTGAATGATTCTCAGTTTGTCTTTATCTATGTCAGAAAATACCATGATCTGTGATTCCAGCCTTGAAAATAAAAAAGCAAGGAGGAAAGTTGTTCCCGTCATGTAATGTCATTTGATTGCTGCTTGCTAATCTGCATTTTCTTTCTTAACAAAAGTGCATTTCATCACAGATGGCAAATAGTGGAAAGTAGATGTCCTTGGAAAGTAGAAACTGTAGTAGAAGGATGAAGTAGTTGGTTTCTACTTACAGCACAGGACCTGCTCATTTTGGCAACAGCAAGATGTTTAGCTCGGCTCCACCAATTATTTTTTTTGAAATCTCATTCTAATTTGCTGAGTTTAGAGACTGTGTGATTATTTCAGCCAGCAGGAGAACCTTATTTCTTTTTCAGGATTAAGAAAATAAATACCTGTTTGCTAATTGTTTTGTTATTTTTTTGAATTTTACTTCATAACCTGCACCATTAAACTTTATATGTGGGAATGAGAAGAAGCAATTGTTTCTTCTTCAGTTGGTTTACACTGTAATAGCCATAAAACTCTTGATCCTGATTCTCCACTGCTTTGCAGCTTGTAAATCATTTACTTTGTGCTCCAAGTACAATGTGTTTGTATAATTCTAGTATTGATGTTGATGTATTATTTCTACTTCCGTCTCACTTATGGCAAGTGTCAATAACTTTACAGAGTTGCCGAGCAGTAGGGAAATAATCCTCCACAAGCTAAAGCATCAGATTTATTTTCTGGGGCAAATGAAGAGGTTCTTTGAAGCCTGATCAAAGCGCAGGCTCTCCAGTTGCATGTAGTAAAAAGTTGGTGGCGTTTGAGCAGAATCTGTTTGCTTCAGTTCTTGGGTTTTTTGTTGTTTTTTTTAATTCTTTTTTTTATTAATTGGGGCTTTATATCTCTGGAACCCATATTCAACATATTTCTGGAAATGACAAATGCACTGCCATATGGCATGCCAGATTTCAAGCCACTCCGAGGTGCATGTGTGAATTTTAGAGCGCCTGGAAGAAATGAATGAAAACCACATTCTCAATTTTATCTATTGCTGAGCTCTGTGAGCAAGAGGAGAGGGGAGGCTTTGAAGTAAATTCTACTGGAGGGATTGCATGCTTGTTTCTGAGCCGCTATCCTCATGCTGCAAGGTGTAGATGTAATTTATGTTTCAAAATGCTTCAGCAGGACTGTCAATTTCCTTGCCGCGGTGTTTATTCTTGGAGATGCTAAGAAATACTGAGCATCCTTTTGCTGCTGGCAACTCTGTTACCGTTTTCAGTCCTTTATTTCCAACCCTTTTTGTGCCTAAACCTCTCTTTTCAGGCTTTAGTGCCTGAACTTAATTCTTAAGTATTGTCGAACTGTTATTTTAATATATGCTGTGTCTACTTAAAAGCTTCTGTATTGATTGTACTTCATGAGTAGATTTCTTAAGCTTTGTTGGTTAGTAAAAGCTGAGGAAGCATTACTGGAGATATTTGTACTAGGGTTATTTTTAATCCTGACGACTCTATGAGAACTTTTTAAACGCAGAAAAGATGTTTAGGGAATTTGTGTCACATTTTGGTTAGAAAAAACATTCCCTTCTTGCGAAGGGCAAACTAATAAGGTAGTTCCATATTAAGATTAGTTGTGTTCATGTAAGCTTACGTAAATTCCTGTGAATTTTCTTCAGAATCAAAGACCATAAATTTTGAATATTTCTTTCTATATAAAGAGGAGGAAAAAACTTACTTGTGACATACATAATTTGAATGATTAATATTTTGCCACAGTAGTTGCTTAGCTGGTAGAATTTGTTAAAATTAATTCTGTCTTCCTCTAGCAATAAGAGATTGTTCACAGGGGAAATCATGTTACTCTACTAAATTCTTTCCCCAGTTTTTTCTTTTAAAAAGTGTTATACCTTGATACAGTAATTGTTCATAACTGCTTCCAACCCACAGCCCTTATGCTCTTCATTTTGTATGAAACCCCAAGGCTTTTATTAAGGTTGTGAGTTTCCTCCATGTTAGATCATCTCCATGGTTTTGTTCAGCTTGCCGTGTGCCAGTTAATTGCCGTTTCTGACCTTGAAGGAAAGCCTGTGTTATGCGCTCCACTTGCAATAAAAATGTGACAGGACAGTGAAGGGATGGTATTCAGTGATGTAAAGCAGCAGTTTTACTTGTGTTTATATTTACCAATGATTCTGGTGTTCTCAGTCACACAGCCTTCTGGTGGAAGTGTTCTCCTTCCTACTGGAAAATACCAGTTCATTAATCTTATGTTCATTAATAAATCAGTTGGATAAGGATGGATCTTTTAGTGAGAGTCAAGAAGCAGGAAGTTGTAGTTTTCGGCGGCGGTGGGTAGGAGGGCCAGGAGCTGATGTGAAATTAATCTTCAAATGATCTTCCATTTTTTGTGACAAAGGATTTTTTTTTTTTAATATTTTAAGCAAACTTTTTTTTCTAATACAGAATCTCAGTTCATATCTGTACTCTGCTTGAAGACTTCAGGAGCATAAACAAAAAACTGCAACAATAATCAGATATTGTTCTTTGCGCTTGAAATTCTGTAACACCATATGTAGTATTAAGCACGTACTCAAGATAATGTTTATTTGTGATCAAGAATTTGTCATTTCCGAAATGCAACTTCTGTTTTTTTGGTAGGAATAAAATAAAAGACATTTTAGAGTTTTTAGCTTTACCTATTTTACACACAACATGATTTTGAAGCATAGTGTTCTGTGTCAAAATGTGATACACTTCTCAAATTTCTATCCATATAGGAACTGGCTTTGAAATGGTTTAAGAGGAGTACTAGTACATTGTGGAATTTTTGAAATGGTTTAAGTGGAGTATTGGTACATTGTGGATTTGTTAGCTAGGTCTCTTTCTTCCTGTCTTCATTTGAAAACTCTTCTCCCATTTTTTCTAGAAATGCTGTGTGTATTCAAATTTTTGAAGAAATCTTGGAAAAAAACTTTTAAAAATCACTAGATAAACACATAGTCAGACATTTAAAGAATTACTGTACGCTGAACATTTTCCTCTTAGGTCTTTGACTTGGATCAGAATTAACAAAAATATGCAATTTTTCCCTTTCTCAAAGGCTGGCTCAGATTCATTAGTATTTTATTTCATCTTTAAGGATTAGAGTTTAAGCTGTCAAATACGAAACCTTAACTAAACCCTGAGATCTTTTAGGATAATACTCAGTGTAGATGGTCTGAGTTTCCTTTATTTTTTATGAATTTCCTTGACTTTATTAAAATATCAGTGTGTCAAAAACGATGTTTGCACCTAGGCTATTACCAGACAAACCTTATTTTCTATCAAACTGTTCTGAATAATTTAAAAAATCTATTATAATTAATAGTTGTTGGTCATCAGCTTAACAAAACTAAACTCTTCATAGCTCTTCTGTGTGTATTTTTCCTTCCCTGTCTGTGCAGGGAATTGCTAATTGGGTAAAAACTTTCTGCATCTTTTTCAGTGTTGTTCCTCTTACGTTTTGGCTGCTCTTGTCCTGTTTCTTCCTCCACTTTTGCACTGCTCAACCTTCTTACATAAGTTATCACACCAGCCTCCCACTCCTTATTGTACACAAAGCTTGGAGTCTTTACCAGCCACTTACTAAAGACTACGTCTGCTACCCAGGCTCTCGTTTCGAAGACACCAGTGAGGAACAATTTTGCAGGTCTACAATAAAATCAAAATGTGATTCCATGTCAATCCAAGCTTTAATCTAGGTATTACAGGTGGTGACAGTAAAGAAGATGTAACAGCATGGTCTACCAACCAGGGTATATCCCTGGTAGATTTGTACTCTTATTTTCATGTTGGTACTGTTTGGACAAGCTCTGTAGACCTGAAGCAGAACTTGTGCTACCCTCAGGCCATTGATTTACAAGTACTTTCAGTTCTGTGAGTTTTCTTTGAATCCATAGATGTGTGGGGGTTTTTCTGTTTTGTTTTGGGTTGGTTTTTTCTAGTGAAGAATTGTTTTGTAACTTTTGGTGGTAATTAGCTTCAAGCCAGTCTTTCGAGTTGTAGGGGAAATCCTGCCCTGCTGAGAATTGCAGAAGTCCTGTGATTGATTTTTTGAGGACCCCAGATTCTCATTCTGTTTTTCAGTAAAGCTTTTGTATAGGTACAAAAGATGCCTTTAAAGTTTGCGGACTTATGTGTATTAGTCTGATGGCCCTTTAATGTCTTTAATTTGACATCATATATTTGACTGAGTAACGTGTGCCAAAACTTAAAGCTGATGTTTGTCAGATTACTTACTCTTCTGCTTGCCAGCATAACTCTTTGTCATTGTAGCAGGTCTGGGCAGTTCTGCTTCTCTGCTCTGGGCAGAGCATTGATAGGAAAGAGAATTTTTTTGCCTGTGGGTGGATTGAAAAGATGGAATACCACCTCCTTTGAGGTGGTCCTTCCATCAAGAATCTGAAGCTTTACTCAAATGGGAGGTGTTATTGCTCTGTGGCAGCTTAGAGTTTGGTTCTGAGACGTAATGTGTTCATTTGAAGCTCCCATCAGGTTGTATTCTGCAGAAAAGAGTAGTCATGTTTCTGTGATAAAACTGGCCAGCTTTTTTAGGTGGCAAAGCTAAAATTGGCTTCAGAAACATAAGTTATGCAAAGCGTGTAGCATTTAGCTTTACAGTTTATAAATGTAGTGCTGTCTTCTTCAAAACTTCATTACTGATCAGTAATAGGCATAGAAACCCATGCTAGGGAATTTTGGTGGGTATGTGCTCTGAAGGGTTGCTTTTTTTTCTTGTCCTCTGTTTCCTTTGCATTTGACGAAGTGAGACAGAAATCTGACTGTAATAAAAGTAGGTAGGTCTGAGTTGCTTTGTTCCATGTATATTTTGAAATGCTAAATATTGATTGACCCTTCTTGAGATCATTAATGCACATCATCATCAGGAAGGGAAATTTATTTTAGTTGAACAAATAAGTTCGCACATGTACACATTTACTACAAGTTAGTAAAATGTAAGGTAAAAACTGTTTTTTGGCAAAGGAATGAGTTAATGGGGTACCCCATGAGGGTGCAGAACCAGTACTAGATGATGCATCATGCTTTTTGTCCTTGATATTGCTTCACTGTGATATGTTTATTTCTGGCTGTTGGACCATTACCAGAATTTTGAATCCTGTTTGCACAAGTTGTCTGTTCATGGGCTGACTTTTTTTTTTAATACTTTTTTTGCTGCCATATGTCAAATGTGCTAAGAACTTGAAGCTTGTGCACTGCTTTCTTAAGGTACCTAGCGCTATAACTTAAGTGCTTGATATGTTCATAGTCTCTATTTAGGCTCTAACTTTCAAATGTCTTGATTTTTACTGGGAACTGTTACTTATGTCTGTTACTTTATATTTGTCAAGAAAAAAGCACTTGTGACATCTGTTATATCACTGATTTAAATGGAAGGTTGTTATAACTGATTTTTCAAAGAAAAATTGTGTGTATACTTTAGGAATCAACAGTGGGTTTCTGACACTGTTCTTCTAGGTTTCATGGCAGCAGGCTTTGTGTTCTGAAGCATGTGGGATGTTTCTGCTCTTTTCCAGCTAAAGAGGTGTAGCTTCTCCAGAGAGTTAAGTTCTTGTTACAGAATCTTTATTTGCTATCATAGCCTGCTGAAAGGAATGGTAAAATACAATGAAAGCAAATATAATTAAAATTGTGTAGAAAGGAGGGGAAATTGTTTTGCCTCCTTGAAAGTAAATCAGAGTTTTCAAAATTATTTAAGTATACAAGTACCATTTAGTATGTTCAGTTCTTGATTAGATTTAAAAAACTAGGAGATGATGCTCTTAGCTTCATTTACAAGCAAAGACATTTGGGTCATGAGGCTGGCATCTTCATTTTTTTTTAAGTGAAGCTTATCTTCCTTAAGGTCTGTTATATTGCTCAAAGTTGCAGAGTTAATTCAGGGTCTGTGGTCTTTGGCTCTTGTCGTTCCCTAATGTGGCCTGCCCACAGTTTTAGATGCAAGATGAAGGTAAATGGGAGAACCTTAAATTGAAGCAAAAGATAGGCAAAGTGGGGAGGAAGGCATTTCAAAAAGCATGCAGAAAAACCCATGGAAATACACTAGAAAAGACCATGTGATTGAGTTCATATAAATGGAAAAATGCTTCTGCCTTTTTCATTTTCTAGCAAAATGAAAAAAAAATCAATAGTGTTACTGTCTTTATTATCTTCTCTGCACAGAGAAAGCTCTGGCCCAAGTCTTCCTATTCTAATTGCAGAATTGGAGCACAAACCTTGAAATTACTTAATTACCTTCCCTCCATCAACACCCTCTCTCCTTCAACCTGGAATTTACCTGTTTCTCATGGTTTTATCGACTGTTGGTGGTAAGGTTTATAAAGGACAAAATTTAAGGAAATTGTAACTAAAATTGTTTAATGGAATGACTGAAATATTTAAAAGTCTGTTCCTGAAACTTTGAACCTTTCTGTCCTAGCAACAAAATGTCTGAGGAATACGTTTGAAAGTGGGCAGCATATGTTTTCCTGGCTTTTGTTTTTTAACAGCAGATCATGTGTTCAAATGTCAGCATGACATTTTGATTTCCAGCCCACACGAGGAAGATGATTTAGTCAGGTCAGCTATTAAGAAACAGCTATTCAACAAGGTTCTCACGCATCCTTCAGAGAGAGTTTTGACTATGGTGACTGCTTACTACAAAGCAGGGATTTTTTTGTTTGTTTCTTTGTGGTTGGTTTTGGTTTTTGGTTTTTTTGCATTCCCAAAAGAAAGGGCAGACCTGGACATTCTATAAACAGTGGTAGCTGGGTAGTGTGACAAGCTTGGGAAATACTGTGATGAGGGTAGAGGGGCACATGATTATAATGTATCTATAAATTAGCCGCACTGAAGTGCTGAAGTATTTAGAGCTTCTGAAAGTTGTGCAAATTTACTTTGCAATATTTAGCAGTGATAGTTTTTTACATCCAGGTAGGATAAGAGCTTACTTAAAAATGCCGTCATCTTTCCAGTACCCTGTAGATTGTTGGCTTTTGTTCTGCTCTGGTCTCCCCGCTTCCCAACCTGATGTTAGTTTGTGTCAAAGGGTTCCTTACCCAGGAAATCTAAAAAAAAAAAACCAACCCCAAACAAACAAAAAACCAAACCAAACCCCCCATGATACCTTTGGCGTCAGTGTTGAATTCACTAGGTGCTGGATTGTACTGTTTGCACGCGTGTTACGCGTTGAGCACCAAGACAAACTCCTGTGCCTCAAGCAGAAGGGCTCGGATGTTTGAGGAGCATGAAATAGTGATGGCCAACTGGCTTCTTCAAGGGAGAGTGGGAAGAGGTGGTGTTTCCCAAGTCTCCCAGAAACACCTGGCAGAGAAAGGTAAAATTCAGAGC
Organism: Antrostomus carolinensis; assembly: GCF_000700745.2. Lineage (NCBI taxonomy): Eukaryota > Metazoa > Chordata > Aves > Caprimulgiformes > Caprimulgidae > Antrostomus > Antrostomus carolinensis. The sequence continues at coordinate 26,382 of NW_010318572.1, read as the reverse complement.
TACCTTCCTTGTAAATGAGACTTTATTAAGCTGTGATTGCCACTGATGTCATACTGTAAAGATGGCTGGAAAACGTGCTGATGCTTATTTTGTTCAGTTTATTGTCATACAGTATGGGATTTAAATGAGACCTAATAGAGTAGTAATTGGATTTGCAGTGCCTGTATGACATAAAGGAGGATTCATGGTGCTGTGCTCGGTGTGTTCTAGAGAGCAAATGCAAAAATGAAATCTCTTGTAACAAAGGACTGGCAACAAATGGATTCCTTGTGTATATATTCTTACACAAAAAAGGCAGCTGAAGAAATCTGTTCCAGGCTTTGCCAAAGTGTTTCTGACAGCCTCATTGACTGCATGTTTCAGTTGGAATCTATTTCAAATAAACTGTATTTTTTCATTGTAAGAAAATACTCACAGTAAAGTATATCATTAACAAGTTTAGTTAAAATTATTGTGTCTGATACTTGAAATTATGCTTTGACATCAGAAAAGGTGGTGGGGTTACTGATTTGAATTTGGCCCCAACTGGTAATACCCAAAATCGCTGACTTGCAGAGGGACCTCTGTGCATACCTCTAAAAATGATTTTGAGATTAACTGCACTGAGTGATGAAGATGGTAGCTGGTCTTCGTTGGCACTGCTTTGAATTAAGGCTGTCACGAGTTCTGGAGTGCAACCCTGTATTTGTATATTACCCATTTCTTTGAATTTCCTTTTGAATTACCGGTGTACTCTAGAACTTAGCAGGTTTTGACCAAAAAAGCTTCTTATTTTTAGACTTTTCTGAATAACCCTAATGACTGTGCTCAGGAAAAAAACCCAAACAACCCAACAGCAACAACCAACACCCCCCTCCCCACCTCTGTGTGAGGTGGTGTAAGAAGCACAGCCTGGACTGTGCAGTCTCACACACTGGCCCATTCATAACAAATGCTTTACTCCCGCCTGAATTTAGTGTCATATTGACAGCAGAAGCACTTGCCATACGTATAGTGAGTGCTATCCTTATCTTTAAGTTGTTCTCTCCAGTATACAGATGGATCAGGGTTAGAAACTGTCTGAATCAGTCTGCTATTTTTCATCATCATTCACTTATATTATTTAAAAGTTTATTTATCGATTGATAATAAAGGTCCCTAGTTAGAGTGTAGTTACTAACCAATATATATTGCTTCACTTATTTGACATGTGCAGTTTTTTCTTTAGTTTATGGCACTGTTGGATAGTTTAATTTCAAAACCAGAGACACTTGTATTTATCTGAAGTTTCAAAAGCAATTACTTTAATATGCCTGCAAAGAAAGAAAATTAAAATCTTTGTATTTTTTTGTTTGTTGAATTAAAAAGCTATTTTTTCCCCCCTGCCTTGATCATTGTCTGTTTTAAAACCATGAATAAACAGAATCCTGTGGCAAGGTTCAGCAAACTGAAGTTGCCACTTAATTAAGCAATAACACAGACACTTCCAAGGCAAAAGGGAAATCAGTGGTTACAATGGTTTAAGGAAAGCAGCAAAAGTGGAAAGAAATCATACTTTTGAATTAAAAGCCCATTTGTCACTGCTGCCTAATATTTAAGTGAGGGAGAATATTATTTTCTTTTATTTAGGTTTTAGATTAATTTAGTTTGTGCTTCTGGGAAGCTGACATGTTCTACTGCTGTTAATGTTTTGTTGGGAAAAATAAATTTTGCAAAAAATAAATTGATAGTGGAGGATGTAGAGGTAAGCAGAAATATTTTTAATTACTGGAATCGATATATCTCTTATTGCAAAGAAGTGAACCTGGAAGCTATTATCTTGGGGTGCAAATTTGGACAAGGTAATTGGCTTTGACCTTTTGCCAGATGTCTAACAGTTCTTTTTCCCCTCTCCCTTGTGTCCAGATAAATGTCATGCCTTTAGGTTTTTGTTCCCTTGTTCTAGTTTCAAGTGTGGAGCTGCTTATGTAGCTAATCTGTGCTTAAAATTATTTCCACTTCCAACCCCAGTAGGACTTTCTTTTGGGGTATTCAGACAGAATTGACATAATTGGATTTCTGCCCAGATACTGTATTTAGATAGCTTTGGAGATGTCATTAATTTGACAGCTGCCATAGGAAATCTTTGTTTTGACTATTGTTACGGGGCCTGCAATGTTTCTATTGCATTTGCATTTGTAGTCTGCCACTGAATTGGCATGATTAAAATGAGTAGAAAAAGACACCATCAAATGTATACAAGACATGAAAGGGAGAAAATCAGCGCTGAAAACCTCAGAAGGTAGACTGTTGCCAAATTTTATTTGGGTATTATGAGATTTTGGAATATCTAGTTATCTTTCAAATAGCAATAATAGCAGTGCCTGCAGCTAGGGCTGCTGTATGCTGCGGTGGAACCAAAGCTGCTTTAATGTTTCTCTTCTTGTCAACCTAAAGCAAAGTTTCTGGGGCAGTTCAGCCAAAAACTGCTTCAACAGTTTCTGATTATTAACTTGTAAGAAAAAGAGGGTGTTTTCAGGAACTGTCTCTTTTTGGGAGATAGTGATCCTAGCAAGTCAGGCGTTTGTTCCTTTTCGTGGATCTGAGGAACCTAGTGGTTTTGTTTTGACCTGCACATTGAAGGTGCTGACTTTGGGGACTGCCGTCCTGCCCTGTCCAAAGAGGACGGTCACGGTTCCACACGTCACTGACTAGCGCGTACCACCTACCAGGTCATGTAGGAACCAAAGCCACTTCTAAGTTCCAAGTGTTTGTCTTCCACTTACCTTTGGGTCTTAGTTATGAACCTCTAGTTATGGTAGTAGTACTTGAACTGCATGAACTGTGTTGTTTTTTTTCACTTGGATCATCAGAGGAGACTCAGAAAAACTTTATATCTGGAATGCCAGTTTTTCCCAGCCTTTGATCTACAAATGTATTGGGGAAAAAATGTCTTACTTCTCCCAAGGAAGATCATTTTCATCAGTGCATTACTGAACTCTAACACCAGGTACTCTTTGAGCATATTGCAGTTTCAGTAAGGGATTTTGTGTTGTGGTCTTTGTTTTTTCCCCCCCTTCCTCAATTTTACTAATGGGTTCCAGTTTGTCTGTTTATGTGAGTTCTGCAGGCCTGTGCTTTTCAACGTTGTAAATGAAATACTGAGTTTGAGTAATCAATAAATCTTTCTACTCTTTCTGGTGCTGGTGGTTGAGAGGGACTTTTTCAACTTACTCCCTCAGCTGAAGTCATTATAGATTTCTTCACCTGAGGGCCAAGGTTCATGGACTTCTTTCTGCCATCCCTTCAAAGTGAAGTGGCTTTTGTTTATGCTGACAGGATGTCAGATGCAGTTTGAACAAATTAGGGCAGAGCTTGCCTACTCTTCAGAAAAGGATACTCTCCTTGGAAAGTAATGCCTACAGCATCATTGTACCCTTGGTGCCTGTGCACCTGGAGGAAGGGTAAAACCCAAACAGGCTCAGGCACAGGGAGTGATTGCTGCAGCTGGTGGTCATCATTGCTTTTACAGCAGCTGGGGAGTGCCTAGACCAGACCTCTTTCCATCAGCATAATGTACTAAGTTGATATTTTGCAGTTTGAGAGTTACCAAGAAATTTCTGACAGTGTTGACCTTGAGGCCATCAGTCAGGATCTGCTCTGCATTTCCTCCAGTTCCCTGTATTTGCTTAGTGGTTTCAAAGACAGCCACTGACCTTGACCTATCCCTCTTAACATCTCCTTATCCACTTGAACACTTCACCTCCCTGGAAGTGTTCAAGGCCAGGTTGGATGAGGCTTTGAGCAACCTGGTCTAGTGAAGGGTGTCCCTGCTGATGGCAAGGGGGTTGGAACTGGATGATCTTCAAGGTCCCTTCCAACCCAAACCATTCTATGTTTCTATGATATATATTTTAGCACTGAGACAGTAGTGTCACTGTAACTGCAAATTCAGACAGTGCTGTGTTGAATGTACACATAGGAAAGATTTTCTTTGGACTAAGAACGAATGAGTAATTTACCAGCACAGGAGCTCTAACAAGGGGTGCAGTCAGCCTTTACCTTTGAATTGCCTTTGGGCTAGGTCTGCCTTACTTAGCTCTACCATGTGTGTGATCTGTAGTCTGTAGCCTCAGTGTCAGTATATTTTCTGTTACATCTCACCCCAAAACAAATCTCATGACTGTGTAGATGTGGGATATATTTGCTTATTTTAAATGTCTGTCTCCCTAGCCAAGAGTGGTAACCAGGAGACTCTGCTTAGCATTTCTCTGATAGTAAGTTAGCGTTGCATCCTTCTGTGGTAGCTAATTCATCGGAATCTGTGGTTTTCACTTCTTCAAAAAGCATCTGTGAATGCCTTTTTCCAGGGGAGGTGTGCATTTTCAGTAATTTACATGTGCAGATTACTAGATTACTGTAAAAGGTATATTAATATGCTTTTTGTAGTCATCTTTCATAGCATTGAAATCTACAAGTGTTGAATTAAAAAGCTCAGACTCTGCTAGAGAGTTTTGGAAGAACTGGTATGATTCAGTGGGTTGTGTATATCTTTATGTAAAACATTTTAATGTCAAAGATGCAATAGGAAACATAGATTTGTGAAGGAGCTGCTTGGGCTGATGAGTTCTTAACTACTCAGGTCCTTAAAGCTTCTGAGCTGATTTTACCTAATAGGAAAGACTATCATCGTGCAGTTTTTACAAATAAAAAAATTATCATTCAGAAAAAGGTTGAAGTTCCACTGGAACAAATTATTAAACTATATGTACAAAATCCTGATTTCTAAAGTGTAGAAGAAAGTAATCGATAAATGCTAAGATGTTTCTAAAAATTAAGTCTGTAATTTGAATAATAAGGTATCATATTAAGGAAACCAAAATCTTGTGTTCAAACCATGGCCCGAGAAGCTTACTTTGTTACGCAGTACCTAAGGTTGAAGTCTAATTCTTTCCTTTCCTTAAACATACTGTGATACAAAGTTTAAGGAAAGTCTTGGTAGGTATAGTTGTGTTTCTTCTTATCTATCTGCAATTCTAACTGGTAATTCAGGTCTTTCAGCACACGTTAGTAAGGGTTCTTGAGGTGCTTAGAGCTGTCGTAAGCATAAATCAAGACCTGTGTTACTTCTATGTGGACTTTTTGTATGTGCATTTATATAGCCAGTTGGTAAACCCTTAAATAAGGAAAACTAGAAAAGTTGTGAGTTCCTATTCTTTATTGAAAATATAAAAGCAAAAATAGGGCAATTGAGAGAAAATGGAGTTTGAATACTTCACCTTTCACAAGTTGAGTAAGGAATTTGTGAAAGGCTTAAAAAATCTGAGGCAGTTCTGGTGGCACGATAGCTTTGTCCTTCAACTTGCAGAGTGACAGGAAACAGCTTGCATTTATTTTGATGCTTGCTTTATCACTCTGAAAGACAAGCGTGTGTGGGTTTTTGTTGGTCGTGGGGTTTTTTTGTTTGTTTTTGAGACTGCAGTATGGCATGTCCTCTCAAAGAGTTTGTGGCCTTGCTTTTGCATTCACAATTTCTCCACTCTTGCTTTGTGAGTTTTTTTTCTTTTCCTCATCCAGGGACTGCCCTGGAAATTTGCAGCTCAACTTAATCAAATTTGAATTAGGTCAATATCAGTAAGTATCAGATGGAAACTCATGTTTAAGCCAGGAATTAAAAAATCTGCATATTACAGTGAGTTTAGGTAGTAGTTTGGTATCAGTATTAAATTTTTTAATAGCTGAGACTTTTGTGGGGAAAATTCTAGCTGAGAGAATGTAACAAGCATGTGATTCCTCTTGATAAAATAATGTGAATCTGTACAATATACTTTGCAGAACTCTTAGCAGATGTAGTCACTAACAGATTTAACCCTCCTTGTTTCTTTCCAATTTAAAAAGATTCTAGTCGTGCATGTAGTTGGATTGCAACTACAGAGGAAACTGGCAATTGAAGCTGATTTTTGAAATACAGTATTTATTTTAAACATTGATATTATTTAGAAAATGATCTACTTGTGCTTCATGAGTAGTTTGGGAGTTGGTGGTTGTGCAAGTAGATGCAGAAAATGTTCTTGTTTTTTGGAAACATATCATATATACCCTGGAGTGTGCAGAGCATATGCATTTGACTGCAGGAGTTAAATGAGAATATAGGTCAGCATAGCCTCTTTGATTGCATGTGGTTCAGTGTGAGCCTCTGTAGGATTTCTCTAGCTGCGTTCCTCTCCCTACCACCTCCAAGAATATGTTTATTTTTTTTTTTAAAAAAAAGGGGGGACGGGGTGGGGGAAGCTGAGTGACCAGTGATACCTACAGGTCTAATCGCTTCCTCTTTGGTACAGTCAGCATGGCCGGGAGGGGTGCTACAGCTCTTGCATGCCAGATTGCAGCACAGAGAAGATGCACAACGTCCTGCCCCTACGCTGTTTAGAGACCTGAATTTCATAGGCTAACCCTAAGCCTCTACTGATGGCTTCAGACCTGGACTGCTTAAAAAAGCCCGTTTAAACACAGAAGGTTGTATTTGCTTCAAGGGCTAGTCTCGTTTTCACAGCTGGCATACGGGCTTAAATCTCTTCCAGCATTTTAAATATCTGGTAGCCTTTTCTGTGTGCAAGGCAGTGAACCTGTTCTTGTGCCCCAGTTCAGTTGCTTCCTTGTTGTTATGGAACCACAATCTTAACAGAAGAAAAGCTTAGTTGTGTAGAGCGTATAGCATGAAAGGATTTTAATTTTTTTGGTTGTTTTCAAAATGTTATACACATTATAATGCAGTGTGGCAATTTGTTGCTTTTTTGAAACCTTAAATATGATGTGAATCCAGTTTTGCTTTGTTTTCTCCCGGTCTTCCTTACTTAGTTTTAAAATGTATTATTCAATAAATGTTGTGACTTGTCTGAGTTAAAGAATAATTGTGTATTTTAACATTACCATTTTCTTAGCTATAGAAGAAGGCAATATTAAGTGAGTTTTGTGAGGATATATATGACTAGGAGGTTAAAATACTAAGCATATACTAGAGTCTTGAATAAACTTGGGAGTTTCTTTTCCCTTTAAGCAAATTCAGGCATTGAGCTTCTGACTGCTTAGGCTGATCTGTCTGCTGCTCTGTGGAACTCGATTGTGCCTGCCCAATTGTCTGCATGGTTAAAATACTTCGAACGTAGCCTATTTTGACGTAACTTCATTTGAAATATCTGCCTAATGGAGAAGTCTTAATGGAATACTTTAATAGCCCAAAGTGGTTACCTGCAATTTCTCCAGTGTATTTCAGTCAATTACAAAGGCAGGCAATATTTAATGTTGGAGTGGAGCTAGATGGTGTAATGAACTGGCAGATTGCCAGCTTGATCTTCTCCACAGGAGAATTTGTATTAATGTGATGCTTTTCATTTGTTCTCCAGAAGGTCACCAGTAATACGTCAATTGTTGAATTTTATCATAGTTATCAGAGTCACTTGAATGCCTTACCATTGGAGTTAAAATTCCCACTCTGTGCAGTACAGGTTTACGGTCAGGTCATTCTTGTGTATTAGCATATTAAGTATCAAAGAGATTATTTTAGCTATTTCCTGTCAGAATTTAAATAGGAGGTGGTCGAGTATTGGGAAGAGAGCCTGGGAGAATTGTAATTGAAATAGTCATTGTAAGGCGGAATATGGATTTTAGCCATGGGGATAAAGAAAATGGGGCACATTAGAGCTATTAGAGAAAGGAAGGGTGGCTAATAACTTGGGATGTTACTTGTAATATAATCCTTACAAGAGCACTGATTTATCCCTAAGGTTGTAATCTTTAAAGATTACACAGTTAAATATAAGGTGCTTGTTATATTAGATGTTACTGGTATTTATCTTCTGGTGCTTGTTTGCAAGCATCAAGTTCAACTCTTATTTCTGGCCATTCAGAAGTTCTTTCTACCGTGGCACTTGTGTAGTCCTTGTGTTCGGAAGACCTTGATCTAAAAAGCGAGCGAGAGTGACTGAGGTTGCTGTTCAAACATGGACAAATTTTTGCCTTTCTACCTTGCATGTTTATAATCACATGTTCATCCAGTTCCTCTACTCTGCCATTCCTGTTCCTTGTTGTCGTCTTCTGTTCCTCTGCTCTGGGCCTCACAGTGTGTGTAGGATACAAAGGCAGTCACGAGTGGTAAGGAAGCATGGCATTTTGCATGCAGCAGGGCTGACGTTACTGCAGTAGTACTGGTGTTAGGATTGAGATATGACAAACAGACATCACAGTAGATGGTACAGAAGTGGTGGGGACTGGTGATACCGTGGGACATGTCTGCCCAGCTCTGTGCCTCTGTTTGCTGCCTTTCAAAAAAATTACTGACTTAGTTTCCCAACTTTTCTAATATTGCTCCAGTTTGTCTTTTGGGTGGACAAATAGGTGTTTGCCATTGTTGTGCTCTAAGGCTTTTGAAGGTGATGGATATTATTTTATACTCTCAAAGTTTAACTATTCATTCCCCAACCTGGCTTTACCATCAAATACAACTATAGAGTCCTGGCTGGTAGGATGCAGCAGTAGAACCAGAAAACCCCACCTACGGTGCCGCACCCTCTGCCTGGGGGCATATGGTCCCAAACCCCAACGACTGTTTCCATTTACTACTCTTTGAGGAGAAAAATCCTGAACTTACATAAATGAAAGATTGTTTTAAGGAACATATTTAAAGTTTAAGTGAATTAATTGCGGTCCAGGTTTCCGTCCTGAGTTTGAGTCACTCTGCAAGTCACAGCGTTGAAAGGCAAAGCTTTCGGCCACAGGGGTGTGTGATGGAAATTGGTTACTCTTCTGAGGAAGTGACTCTTAGTGTGACTTGTAGCAGAAAACTTCCTCTGGCTCTTCCATAGCAAAGTGAAGATTTTTACCAAGAGAAAAATAGAAACAGAGATTGAAATGCTATGGAATTGAGCTCAGAGAGGACAGAAATCAGTCGGCATCTTGCACTCATGTGTCTGTTAGATTAACAGAGTATTATTTCAATCAAAGTCTTGATAGGAGTGAGGTTTTCATGTGTATCTTCTTCCTTTGACTCTTTGCACTATCACCATTAACATTCTGAGCTATCTTTAATGTATGTTAATTGAGCTGTGAAAATAAAACTTCTTGCTGTACAGAAGGAAGTTAGAATTGTTATCTTGAGATAAACATGACTCACTCTTTTCTTATGTGTTTAGATGGAATTTATACTCTCATTTTCCCCAACTGTGTTACTTCTCCAGGTGACTAGTAAATACAAGGTTAGTTTTTTCAGGTATTGATCTTTAATAGTACTGTTTTTCAGCTCACTTACAAATGCAAAGTTCTATACATGAATGTGCATTTGTGAAGGTGGGAGCAGTAATTGAGAGGTGTTGGATATTTCTTGAAGTAACAAAATGAAAAAAAACAACCCAAAGTCAGAAGCTTGGTACAGTGCTTCAGTGATGGATGCTAATGGGCAGTAGATGATTTGTGAGGTAGGAAGGGGATGGTACTCTTCAGAATATCTTGTAACAAAAAATGAAATGTCTTTTTTATTTTCTCATTTTTCCCTTTAATGTTAAAAATGTTCTTGCATTATTGACAGGAGAAAAACATGTACTACAAAACATTCAGCTGCTTGGAAAATAGATCTGCCCTGCTTGAGGTTTTAGTGTTGCTTCATTTATTAAAATATCTTTCCCACTTACTTGAGATCTGTCATATAATTTCAAATATAGAGCAGTTTTCCGCAAGAACACAGTTAAGATTTGTAACTGTGTAGGAAAATTGATATAGCAAAGTGTGGTTGCCCTCAGTCTGTGTCTGTGGAAAGCCGAAAACCCAGGTTGGACGGTGGAGTGGCAGGAGAAGGGAGTAGGTCGCCCTGCAGTCCATCTGCTCTTTGCTATCACAGGTGTATCTTCATTCAGGCACTGACCTGGATGGGGAGACTCTTGTGTTTGAATAGTGCTTAACTCACAATTTGCCCTCCTCTGTTTCCTTTTTTTCCTTGTGTGTTTTTTGGGAGGACCAGCAATGCTGCTGACGAGCAGGGGTGAGCTGCTGGGGGGCTGAGAGGCAGGGACTGTCTCTTGCTTTATTCCCAAAGAATGCCTTTATGCTTACATGTTTATCAAACTGTGGTTTTAGTAATTCTGTTATTCCATTTGTTAATAGGTAAAAGTCTAAATCTTACTTTTAATCTGTGTAAGGTATTTTTAATACATTTGTCAATACTTTGTTTTCCCTTTATTATGATGTATGGGATCATTGGATTAATTGCTCTTTTTAATAGAATTTCTTTGTAGAATGCTTTTGTAGAGTGGCAGCTGATTGGAATCTGTTCAGAGAAGACTTTGAACAGAAACATTTGTGCATGAGTAGCCTCAGGTTGAGTAGGAGTTGTAATCTGTTGTCCTTATGAGCTAGGGGCTGCAGTGCAGGAAGATGTTCAGAATTTTTTCCTTCTCTTTGAAATATACTGCCTTAATTTGCCAGACATCCTATGGAACTAGAAGTGTTAAAAAACCAAAACCAAATGTTTAAATATTGGAGTCTATTCTGAAAGGTTACTGTTGTGGCTAGAAATACTTAACAGAAAGGTGGAGGCCAGGAGGGACATCTGTAGGCTTGTGCTGTCCAGCTCCGGGCAGGGCTAAGGCTGCAGCTGGGGCCATGAACAGGAGAATTTGAGACTCTCCCAGGAAGGTCCATCATTTCTCAGGACGCACGTGGCCATGCTTAGCCATGCTCATGGTGAAATCTTTCTTCTTTACATCCAGACAGAATTTCCTTTAATGGAATTCTTCAGCCTTCTGACCAACTTCACTGTCCCCTTCAGAGCCCGTCTCATTGGGTCAGTATCTCTTGTGCCAGTGGGCCCCACACTACACCCAATGGTAATCCAGTTGGATCACACATCCAAATGTGTGTGAGTGCCTCCTGGGTGGAAATAGTCATGTCCTACAAAACTGCTGGATATGTTTTTGCTGATGTACCTCAGTTTTCCACATGTAAAAATATTTCCCTTTTCTTAGGAAGTATGGGCAAGTTAAACTGACTAATGTAAAAGTGAAGGAAAAAGTGAATAATGGTGCTTTTAAAAATGTAATCTTTCTAAAACTGGGCTGATTTTTAAATTTCATTTCTTGGATGATTTTTTTCTGTATTGTGATAGCTGGGTTTGTAGTTGCTTTCTTGCCTAGATGCTTTGGATTGTGTGTGGTTAAATTGACCTTGTATTCATCAAGAAAAATTAAATATGAAGATGGATTCTGATTCTGGTAAACAGGTGGGTCAAGTTAGAGCCATTCTGTCTACTCTTCAGCATCTCTTAGGATATTTTGATAGTATGAAAACTAGATTACCTAGCTAAAGGTCTTCTAAGTTTAGTGTTGAAACAAACTAAAATATGTGTTGTTTCTTATTTCAGATAGTGGTGTACATAACTGTTGGAGACTCCTGCCTTTCACTGCCTGGATCCTTTTAACAGCGTGCCAAAGGTGAGTGGTTCAAATTCAGTGGTTATTTTTGTAACTAAAGATAAAGAGTGAACTGGATGTATAGCTTGGTTTTTGCTTTTATGTAGTGTAGTACTTGTGATTTTTATTTTTATTTTTTTTTTTAAACTGCTGGATGGATGATTAAACAGTGAGTCTTTTTCCTTCAGTGACCTGGTAGTCAGTTTTAGCTCTTACTTTCAAAGAAAAGACAAGAAAAAAGGATAGGCTCACATTATTAATTAAGCACTAGATATTACCACCGCTGTTTCTTGGCTCCTGTCTGCTGTTACCCACTGCTTTGACTTGCAGTGCTTTCCCCTGAAGGTGCTGTAGGCAGGACACGGTGGTGTGAGGGAGGTGCGGAGGAGAAGTGGCTCCTGTGGTGGAACAGGCTTAATATTATTCTTTGATTGAATTCTAGAAACTAAGTAATAGTTTATAAAGTATTGAGAGGAAAGAAGGCTTGTGGATTTTCTGTGAGAGTAGAACAGAATTGCATTCAGTATATATAGAATATCATCCCAGGCTGGCTCAACAGACCTGAGGTAACCTAATGAAGCTGATATTTGCTGTAGGATTCATTTTGCGGTAGAGTCTGACTATCTTCTTTCTGTTAATTCATGTTCCCTGCTGTCTGTTTCTAGTAACTGTAGTTGATCTCTGTGGCTTAGCAGAGATTTATTACAGAAACTTCTAATAAAATGAAACCTCATTACAACTGTACAAACAAAAATAAAAATCAAAAAGGCAAAACACTGAATGAACTTTCAGAATTGTGGTGGCTGCAGCATGGAGCCAAAAACTCGGAATCTTAGTTTCATTCATTACTTTACCAGGTGGATTTATTATTTCTTACTCAAATTCTCTGTTTATAAAATAAAAATAATGTTACCTTCTTCAGAAGGAAGTTATGAAGGCTAATTATTGACATTTTGGAGCCTTCAAATGGAAAGCAATGTACAAAGTCCTTGTGTGCCTTGATATTTGTTGTGAGTTCTGTTAAATGCTTGTTCAATGAAGTGTTATCAGATGTTGAAATTAGACTTAATTTGTTTAATAAAGTGCAGGTGAATCAGAATTAAAAATGCAATCCAGTCTTAAGTATAACATCTACATATGTTTTTGCAAATGATTCTGATTCCTTCGAACTGAAAAGGAAATTTTGAAGTACTAGGATAGAAACTCTGAGGTACTACAATTGGCTTTTGCACTACACTTTCTAGTTGTCTCATATATGTCTTTAAATGGACAAATTTATAACCCTGGCCTTTCCAACACATCAGGGTATAACCTTGAACATTTTGCATTTGTGTTTAAAGAGTAATAGTGAGAAATCTTTTGTAATAATTTTCTGGAGTAGAAGTTCCCTTCATACTTTTAGTGTGTCATGTAGGGAGTAAAATGAAAATATTCTTGAAAGGGCTGTTAATGGAAAAACAACACACAATCCTAAAGCAAATGATTCATTAAACTGTAGACTTAATAGTGAAATTATTCTCATTTTTCTACTAAAATTTCTATTGAAAATTAAGCTTGTATTTACTGACTATACCTCAAATTTTGTATTTATTTCAAACGTGTAATATCAAACTCTTTAGAGTTTTATCTTTTGAATCTCTTTCTTGTCCTGTTTTATAATAGTTTTCATTTAAATGTTCTGTGAAAACAATAATTAAAAAATCCACTGCTTTGTTCAGGGAAATAGGTGTTTGGAATCTGGGTTATGGATTTAGAGTAATCTTTTTTTTTGTTGAACTTATTTCTGTGACATATTTGGCTTATTGAGTAATTTCTTCTACCCTTTAAAACAAGAAGGGTGGAGGGGAACCAATCATGCCCAAAGCAAAGGTGTTTACAGCAGGTGAAGGTTTTATATACTTCCCAAAAAGGCAATGAATACATAATAGCTCACTGAAAGGAGGAGAGGAGGAGTTACTTGGACATCTCAGTTGACAGGGGGTGTAGCGGTGTCTTTATTTTTTCAAAGTATGTATACCCAGAATACTTGATGTGTCCAATTTGACAACACTTAATTTCAGTAACAAAATCAAATCTAACTTCTTTATTAGTATTTTATGTCTCTTCCATCCCTTGTTTGCCTGCTTTTGATGGCCTATATTCAACTTGATAAAGATATGATTCTGCAAAATATGAAGCATTTGAGTGCCTTTTCCAAAAGGAAATGAATGCATAGGTGTAGGTTCAGTAAAGCCTACACTTGAAATATTTTGTTGACCCAGAACATTGTAAACCTTTTGCCCTTTGAAAAGGAAATGTAATTGGCAACAGAGTAGATATTCACAAATTACACTCCAAATGTTCTTAAACTTCATTGAACTGCAGGCAGTAATGTGCCCTTATAGGAGGATTTTGTTGAGTCAGAACTACAGTGTAATTAGTATGTGGTTGTCAAGATCTGCCAGCTCATCTTTTATCTAGCTGGGCAAGCTGGCTTTTTCCAGTTGTTTGGTTTGGGTTTTTTTTCCCCTTTTTTCCCCCCCCCCCCTTTTTATTTTTTTTTTTAATCTATCATTTCTGCAATTCAATTAGTGTGAAGTTACAGATGAAGCCTAATGTTCTGGAAATTTATTCCAGTCATTCAGCTGTTGCAAGTCTGAAACTACCTGAAAAGCATTTAAGCTATTTTAGAAGATCATATTGTATGTAGTGGTATTCTGTACTTTTGAACTTGTTCTTCATTCACTTCCAGTCTTTGAATCAAGAAATAAATTCCATTTTGTATTTTTACAACAGAATAATTTAAAAAGTGATTGCAATATAAATATAGGCCTTGAGCAGTTTTTTTTTTTGTATTTTAGATTGTTTAGATAAAATCTTCTGGGAAGTGTTCTGCAATGGCATAATTTTTTTCAGACTTTTTACACCTTTACAGAATGTGCTGCTTGATTCTTCAGGGATACCTCTGTACTTAGGAGGGAGATTGTTTGATGAGATCAGAAGCAAACAGGTACAAGCAAAGTTATCAGTGTCTTAGTACTCTGCAGATTTGCCAAACTGCAGTCAGATGTCAGTGTCTACATTAAAGCCCAGTCTGTAAAGGTACGCAGAGCAACCGTGAGGCAAGTCCACTCCTCACCTTGTGAGAGTGGGAACCTGCTCACAGCTTCGGAAAGACTGATCCTCCTCCTTGTTTAAAGTGGAAAAAGCACCATAGACATTTCAGCCTGATGGAACTGTCTGCAATGCTGTATCAGAATATTTCTTGGTATATTTCTGTGGACCAGCATGTTTGTAGTTGTTGATTTTTGAGGAGTTTAAATGCAAGGAAAACAATACCTATTGTTAGTGTTTACTATGAGCTGGTTATGGGAAATTTTGATTCTGACAATAACTAAGAGAATGAAAGTTATGTACTGAGTAGATATCTGAATTCCTTTCCCTTAAAAAAAAAAAAGTTTCCTGTAATTATGTCGGTTACCCCAGGTGCCCAAAGTGTTGATTTTAAGCCTTTAAATTGAACTTTAGCATTACTTTTATATATTTACAAACATTTAGTATAATAAATGAATGAACAGAATACTGCCCATTATGCTATGCTAGTGGCATAACACTTTCTAACCTGTAATTGTGGACAGTAGGGAAGAACACTTGCATCCCACTCCTATGCCCCTGTAACAGGTATGCTCCCCAAATAAATTGATCTTCCCTGAATTACCTAATTTTAGTACTTTCTTTTTTTAGATTTTTTTACTACATTTTTTCTGTTTCTCTGTGTAGTAATTTTAGTTCTTTGCATGAAAATACAGGCATGCTTTTATTTACTAATAATATCAAAACAGGTTACTAAGAATCATTTCTCTATAATTTTTTTCCAGCTTTGACAGCTTCAGTTTCAGCTCGGATTTGTAGATATCAACAGTACCCATTACGGCCCACAAATGGCCTTTTCAGTGTAGTTTAACTGCAATCCATATGGATTGCTCATCAGAGAACACTGTACAGCTTTCATCAATACATGAAAATTCAGCTCAGTAAAAATAAAACGGTGACCATGTTTTTCCTGGTGGAAGTAGTTTTGTGGTTTGATAGCCAGTATGGACTTCAACTACATTCTTATCCAGCATGTCAGTTTTTGTGAGCCAAAAAAAGCTTTGCCTGCTGAAAAGTCTATCATGTTGCTTGTTAATATAGCTGTGAGTTAAGCTATATATAAAATAGATATATAGATATATAGAGATATATATATATATATGTAAGTAAGCTAAGGTTAAGCTTGTGCCCAAGTATATTCATGAGTACAAAACACTTGGCAACCAGCTGTGGTGTCTTGACCAGTGTTCAGAGGAATGCCCTGGCAGAACTGGTTGTTGAGCCCTTATTTCTGTTGTTTCTAAGTAAACATATCCCTGCGTTACACCCGTTTCAGTTCGAAGATTTAAATATGCACTGCACGTTTGAGGGACAACTGCTGGGCTTAGAACATGAACTTGAGAAACTCTTCCAGATAGCTTATGTAGCAGTTAAGCTACATCCCAGGGAGGGTATCCTGAGATGCTGAAAGCGTTCATGACTTAGGTGGGTGGTGTATGTAGAGGCATATGTCAGGGAAAGTCAGCTTGAGGCTTTTGGGATGTGGGGACTGGGAGCAGTCCTTGTGCCAGCACCGTGTGGTGCGATAGGGCTGTGTTGGCTCAGAGATCCCAAACCCTCCTGAAGGAGGAAGCAGATTGGCAGTCGAGGCCAATGTTACCAAGTTACTCCCAAGATCTACCTGCCCCATAAAGGAGCTGTTGTCACCACCTGCTTGCAAATGCCTCCTGGAGATCCCTCCCCTCAGGTTTCTGGGGGGTGCCCTGCCTGCTCCGTAGCTCTTTGGGGCTGACTGCTTGACCTGGCGCTCTGCAGGAGTGGGCAAGCAGCTGCTGTTGGCACAGGCCACTTATAAAATCAGCTGAAGGCTTGTTCCTCCGCTTGATAATGGCTGGAAGGCAGTTCTGGTGTAGAGGCTTTGAGGGAATTTTCAGTGATTCATTGTTCCATGTTAGAATTGGTGTGTGATAGAAATACAGCTAAAACTGTAAACGTGTGTATTTTCAGTAGTGCTCTTAACATATTCCATATAACATCATATTCAAATGGTATGTATTACACCAAATGTATTATTATGGTATTAAAAAACAGTTCAGCTTGCTGAAATACTGTCTTTTAATGAATGGGAAAAGATTGTACACGCAGTTAATCTCTTTTCATATCTAGCAAATGGTTTTGTGTGTGTTACCCAGAGGCACTCTACATAACTCCTGAAATTGATGGATTTCACAGAAGAGAAAATATTTAAATGTTAGCGTGGTATATTTGCTGTGGAATTCTGTTTCTAATAACTCGGTTAATTAATCTTGGATTGCGATTAGTGTTTGCACTGGAGTAACAAAGCTCAAATTGTACTAAGGAGAGAACTGAGGAAATGAGCTTGTCCTGTTGTTTACTTTTTAAGCCAGTAGTAACATGAAGCATAGAATACCATGCATACGGGTACAAACCTTTTACAGTCTATTTTTCTTTTCCCTTGAGTTTGAGAGTCTCACTTTGAGACATCACAGGTTCCTTGCAGTCTTCTGGGTTTAACTCCTGCTTTCCTTTGTGCTCTCACCCTTTTCTTTCAGGGATCCCCTACAGCTCTCATCTTATCCCTCCTTATTTTGGAGGCTGTTGTTTGTGTCAGCTGCTCTTAGTTGTTCCCCATAGTAGAGGCT
>NW_010318572.1:5826-9205 GCF_000700745.2 Antrostomus carolinensis | reverse complement strand
TCCCCCCGCCTTTCTTTTAAATGAACCTACTCCTGCTTTTTGATTCAGCAGCTGTATGTGCAATTCTTCCAGCAAATCCCCTCCTACTGTTATTACTACTCACACTGTTTTTTCCTTGCTAGTCTGAGTCCTTGCATTTCTTTTTTGCGCTTCTTTGCCCTGTGACCACTTGTTCTACTTCTTCCCCCTATCCTGTAAAATTCAACTGTAACCTGATTATTTTTTTTTTTTTTTAATGTGGAACATTGACATCTGAACAGATCTGTTCCTAGATGTAAGTTAGTATCTGCCTTTGATGCAAGTAAGCTGTCACAGGTGATGTCAGAGAGATCCTTTGCCTGAAGCAGCAGGTAGTTTTCGGGTTCCAGTTTTCCCAAGAGGCTGATTTTGAATTTTTTTAATTGGTTTTGACAGTTGTGCTCCTTGGAAATTGAATTTACCATCAGAGGAGTAATGGAAACTTGCATTCTCAACTGCTGACTTGTGCTTCAGGCACTCTTTGGCCTGCTATGTGCTTTCTATAACATACTTTCTGACTGCAATAACTTACTGAAACTTCAGGAAGTCTTGACCCGTGAGCTGTAAGCCTTCTCCTGCGTAACTGGTAACACATCATCATGTGGCCAAAATAGAGGCGTCCCCTATGTGTGCTGGGCTTATGTCCAGTTGTGAGAGGAGCGGCTGCTGCTTTTTCCTTCAAGAAAAGTGGTGTCGGCAGAGAGATCAGTAGGTGGTTGTGACCTGCTCCCTGGCTGTGGTTCAGGAGGAGCAGAGGAGAACGACAGCACAAGTAGGCTGCTGGTCAGACAGAGGATTTTGGTGTGTAAGTGGTGGCTGGGCATCTCTGCATCCTGAGGCAGTGCCCTGACTAATTCTGTAAAATCCTTAAAAATAAGAATAACAAAAGCTGAGGGCAGCATTTGCTGCAGTGATACAGTACTGCTTATCTTTTTGGAACTACAGCTTGGTTTCAGGTTTGAGTTTTTGAACTGAAATGTACTACACACTACAGGAGCAGGAACAAGGCGTCAAATAACACTTCAGTCCAAGATCTGTTTCTCAGAGCTTAATTTTCAACAAGGAGCTTAAGAACAAGAACAAATAAAATAAAAATGCTTGGTATTAGTCATTTGAAGCATTCAGAGGTTCTGTGGTGCAGGAAAGGAGAAGGAATCTCTCTTCGGTGAGTTCTCCTGAGGTCCCAGGGGACAGGGGATGCGCGTCTTCTCCCTTCTCCCTATTTTCTTCCACACCCTGAAGTAATTTGTGAATTTTTGTATACTTGCTCCTACTTTTGATGAGTCAAGAGATTGTAACTTACTGTTCCTTTCATACACTGCTCCACAGCTCCCAGCGTTTGTGTATGAACTTTCCTTAAGAAGCCTTTTTCATTGAGGCCTTCTTTTAGTAAGGTCTGATTTAGATAATGAATAAATTGTCTACTTCTGTTGTAATATTACACATAATAGAGTTGTGGTGTATTGCTCTTGAATTTTGACAGCAAGTAATACTCAGGTACTACAAGAAGCTATCAAGTACTAAATATTTTGTGTGGCTCTCAACTAAACTTGTATATAACGCAGTGATGGGATAGTCACTTCTGTTGAAACTCAGTAGCAATGTAATTTTTAAGATTTGAATTAGTCTAGGAGTAATGAGAACTCTGTGACTAAGCTTCCAAATTTCACACCTGTGATTTTGAACCTGTTTTTCCTTTATTTAATCTTGGTTGTAGTACAGATATTAATCCCCACAGTCTCTCTCCATGTTTGGAAATTATTTGGCTACTATTATTTCTCTTTCACATTTGTTGCCGCATTTATTGTTATCTGGTGGGAATGAGGAAGAAAATACGTCTGTGAGCATGGAACATCTCATCAGTGTAAGAGTACATACCATTTCTGGATGAAAGGGAATGTGATGTAGCAGCCAAAGCCAAATGTTTCATTTTGAACCAATTTTTTTTTCCAAGGGATTTTTTTTTTTTTTTTTTTTTAAGAAAAGTGAGCTGTGGAGACATTTCTGGCAGATGGTAAAACAATAGGAAGAGATTTAGAGGAGTTTGGAAGGATTCAGTTTTGTTCAAGCACTGGAGCTGAGAGTGGGAATAAAGGAGGATGAGAGCCTGGCATCGCCAGGCAATGTTTGTCTCTATTGAATGGTGTTTTGCTCATAGAAATGTAGACTCTTCTAATTTCTATTCCTGCTTTTGGGTAATTGTTTCTATGGAAAAAGTCAGATATTCCTAGTCTTTATCTGGTAAAAGTTTACTTTCAGAAGCTTATCTTTTAAGCAGCAGTTCTGGTGCAGTGGAAAATCATGTTGGGGTAGTAGTAACGGAACAACTTTTTAGGTTGTCTGTGTAAGCCATCTTAAAACAACTGACACGTGAACTGCAAGGTAGGAGTTCAGAAAAAGGAGCATCTTCCTAATGTGCTTACAGCAGCCTGCATTCTCTGGAACATGCCTGGCAGAAGGATTTCAGTAAATCCTCTCTCATCCTTTTCCCCCTCTGGTGAATGGTGCTTCTCTCTTGGTTATGTGTCCGTCCCCTTTGACTAACAATGACTTGCAGCTACAGTCGGGTGGCAGAGCACTCGCTAGTACTGTTTTTTGGAAAAGGACCTAATTTGAACTGGAGGAAGATACGTAAGAAATAATTTGATTGAAATAAATGAGTGCTGCCAACATTCCAGACCAAAAATGCAGTCTTGACGTTAAATTTAAAGCAGTTTTAAGAGCTAAAGGACAGGTCCTTTTGAAACCTGTTCTCTCTGGAAAAGTGTGCGGGATAGAGTTTCCTCTGCACTTGTGTTTTGGGAGCATTAAGAGAGGATTCTTGTCTTGCCTCTGAAAAGCTGTTAGATGAAAGGAGAACAGGTAACTTTAGGAGGAGACTGGGATGGCCCTTTCTTGCCTGGGCTGATACTTTCCTGGTTGTGTATCATTAGCCCAGCAGTCGGTCTGACCGACAGACTTGTGAAGCTGCAGCATTCACTCACATCTCGTACAAGATCCAGGAGTGTCTCTTAATTTAAATTGTGCTTTCTCTTGGTACGTGTCCTATCAGGAAATTAAAAGCATATCTTTCCAAGTAACTGTCTCGTCATCCAGTCTTCTTCAGGAAGATGTACAGATTTATACAGAAATAAATTAAATGATATTAACTGTTTCTTAATAAAACCTAACATTATATCTTTCAAGCTGCTTCTTTGGTTATGTACATAAGCACAGAATCAAGGATGGTATCTTGGGTCCGGTGATTATTTTTACCCGTACTGTTCAAAGATCTTGCTTCTAGAAAGTAGCTTTTCACCTGGGGAACTCTCCTGGATGTGAGAAATGGGTGTTCAGGAAGGCCAAATTCAGGTAAAAATCA
>NW_010318572.1:0-5801 GCF_000700745.2 Antrostomus carolinensis | reverse complement strand
TTGGAAGGGACCTTAAAGATCATCTAGTTCCAACCCCCCTGCCAGCAGCAGGGACACCTTCCACTAGACCAGGTTGCTCAAAGCCTCATCCAGCCTGACCTTGAACACTTCCAGGGAGGGGGCATCCACAACTTCCTGTTGAACTTCGCCTTGAATTCAAAACTTGGGGGTTTTTTGTTTTGGTTTTTTTGGGTGTCACATGCATCTTTTTATATTGGATAAAAGTTCTGGTCTGGATGACCTGGTAAAAAAACCTCGAAGTCTAGGAATTAAGTCAGTATTTGAAATGACAGCAAACTGGAAAGCTCACAGGAAGAGAGTTTGTACAGAGCCTTTAAAATACTTAGCGCTCTGTGAGCTAGAAAGTTAAAAATTGTTTTAGTATACATATCTTTCACATTTTCCTACTGTTATGAGGTAGATTGAATAGCGTTTTTTGTAAAGCAACTGATAAATTGCCTAAGACCATGAAGTGAACATTGTCTAGAAGTGTACAATGTATTCTATTTTTATTTTTCTTCCCCACTCAAACTGCTTTGGTTGGGAATAAATGCATTTTTGAACTGAACAAACATCCCTTCCTCTTTCTAGTTAAAAAGTGAATATATGATTTTCCTATTGGGGAACAGAAGGTCAGCAGTTCAATTTTATTTTCAGCATTTTATAGACAGTTTAAAGTGAAATCCCTTGAAAAGTAGGTAGCAGTGTTTCAAGGGATTAGCAATAAAATGTAGCAATCCACAGTGATTCTGAGCTCTGTCCTTCTGCGCAAGATCAAGGTTAAACTTCTTATGTCTGAGGACTGTTCTTTGTTTATACAATACATAAATGTACTAACACTTCCAGTGCAGTATAATTGCTGCAGACTGTTGAACGTTTGAGCTAGGGGAAAAGCAGCAGCCATGGAAGCAAATAATTCAGATGCTTTTTTAAAAAAAAAATTTGAAAGAAATTCAAGGCTGTCTCCTTTATAGAATTTTATGGTGTTCACCATATCCTGAGTAGTTGGCTGTTTTAATTTCAAGGTGAGAAGGAAGGGTTATTGATAGTGAGGATGAAAGTGCATGGACAGTGGTACACTTAATTTATTCTTCCACAGAGCATGTTTTACTGGTGTATCACCTAGATAATACTACCTGAATGTCCTCTCAATAGGTTGTCT
The DNA here is from genome assembly GCF_000700745.2 of Antrostomus carolinensis. Lineage (NCBI taxonomy): Eukaryota > Metazoa > Chordata > Aves > Caprimulgiformes > Caprimulgidae > Antrostomus > Antrostomus carolinensis. The sequence continues at coordinate 4,639 of NW_010318572.1, read as the reverse complement.
GGGTTTTTTTCTACGATCTTGTGTACTTGGCTCCCTCCTACCCGCTTTTTCTAAGAGTCTGCAGAGTTTGGTAAGTGTTAAATGATTTGTAATTTCGTCTTGTCTGGGCACCTAATGTATGTTGTATTCTTCCTGGACTTTCTCTTCTCTTCCATCTTGTGTTTAGTTTTCTTTTATTTGTTTGTTTGTTTTCACGTATTTCCAAATATATAGGTAAACTTAAATGTTGTCTGCTGGGAGGAATGGAGAGATAAGTCTAGAGCAACATAAACAAACATTAAGCTTATCCCTGTCTCTGACTTAGCAGAAACACCCATAAACCAATGCAGAGATGTGGCCATTAATCATTGCTGCTGCTTTAGGGGCGAGATGAGGTCTCTTTTCCCAAAAGTTTCCTTTAGTGCAGTTGAGCCATTTATGAGCTGTGTGGCTTTTCTGAAACTGCTTTGAAAAGAATTCAGGGAAAGGTGAGATGATGCTGTTCCCTGACCCTCTCGCTGTATTTATCGAGATGTGAGGCAGCGTGTGGGGTTCTGTTGTGTTTACTCTGCAGCCAAGAAACACAGGCCAAAAAGCTGCCGCTTTCTTGTTTGTCTCGTGCCATTTGCAACCGAAGGGTCTGAAGATGTCATCTCTGCACAGTCTGGGTTTTACCATTGCTGTCTAGAATGTGGAAAACCACCACTCTTGATGGCAATGCCTTCAAAATAAAGCAAGAAGAAACTTTTTGTGCTAATAGTGGAAAAAGTCACTGCAGAATGGGTCATCCACAGTAGTGGCATCTGTGTAGACTCCTGCCTGCTGGTGGAGCTTGCAACCGATGCAGGAAAGAGAGGCTGAAGGCAGATGGCACATGCATGTGGGGGCTAAAGGCTGGAGGAGGGGATTGGTAAGAAAGGATGTTAGCTGGCTGTCTGTGGTTGGAGTTGCTTTATATTCAGACTTTTTTTTTTTTCTCCTAGCAATGATAACTTAAAAATTCACACTACTCCTGTTTTCTGATAAGTATGTAAGATGAGAGCATGAAAAGATGCAATTTTGTATAGACTTCAAAATACGGGGAAATACCTTCTTCCAAAAATGCCATCTGGGTTGGATAAAGCACTAATAAAATCATCTAATTACAAAAATCTCTGTGTTTTCTGCCTGGTCTCTAGAAAGTTGCTGGTACAGTCTGTTAATCTTTGTCCTGCTTTCCAAATGGAATAAATATGCAAATTTCTTAAAACACACCCCCCAACAAGCTGAAATGTATTTGATTGATTTATTTTTTTTTAATCCCTTAATGTTGTCTTTAACCACTTCCTTAATAGTCATCCCATGTTTATGGAAGGACTTGAGCTAGGTTTTTGTTATAAGCCCTTTGTCTTGTGTGTTGGTGACCATACTCAGTTTCAGGGTAGCTGAAGACCTTTTAAAGTGTTTTCTCTGTAATTTCTGTTACCATTATTTATCTTTTTAAGCATAGGTAAGTTTTAGGGCTTCTAACTAGTACTGCTAAACTTTAACATATGTTAATATAATACCAGCTTGTTCCTGCAGAATACCAGCTTTTTGTCCTTTGAAATAGAGTTTTAAATTTAAATCATCTGTGAGAAGCTAAAAATGAACATTGCCTACTTTATAAGAGGCGTGCTATTCTAGAAATGGTATAGAAATATCATTTTCTTTTTAAGTAAGACATCAAAAGATTTTTTAAAACTTAGCTTCCCAAAACAGCAGAGTGCTTATCACATAAATAGGAAAGATAGTACTTAGTATTGTCTGTTTTAAAGACTGTCACATTGATGAAGCTTTTGTATGTTGAACTGCCCCAGACCAGGAAATTTTGTGACATATCAGTACTACTAGTGAAATTAAATATATGAAATTGGGAAGGTTAGCTTGTATGAAGGTCACAACATGAAGCAGGGTGAACATCGTATAAAATTAGGGTGTTATCACATTAATGAATAGAAGACAAGAAGTCATATTCGTGCTCTTTCAGTGCTGCAGCAACTTACCTTGACAGCTTTCTCTTTCTACCACTAGATAGGTAGCAGGCTAAAGTATCTGCTACTTTCTCAAATAAATGTTAGCAATTTTATTCTTATCTAATAATATTTTCTAGAGTCTTACTGTTGTGACACCACTGTGTCCTTTTCTTGCAACTTCAACTTTTTCTGAGACTGTATGCCTAAATTATGAAGCTGTATTAGTCTGAATAATGGGCAGCTGTGACTGTGAGGTGACCTTGGCTTACAAGAAAGGAGGAGAGATGGGAGGCATGGGATTGCCCTCACTGCGTTTGTTGTGCTTGGCAGTCTTTTACCTTTGAGGACATCCCCACTGCTCTTGCCCGGTAGACACTGGTGCTGCACCTTCCTGCTGGAGTGGGCTTGGAGAGCTGGAAAGAGCTTTGTCATCACCTACAGCCATCAGAGATGGTCATTGCTAAGACTGAGCTGCGCGCAAAATGTCTCGCTAAGTCTCGCTAAGGAGATGCACACTTTGTGATTAATCCTTTTCCTGAAATGGTGAGTTTATATTTTAAAAGATCATCTGAAGCAGTGCCTGCTTATTTCAACTGGGCAGAGTGATTTGTGTGATAGGCTTCATAAAAACATTGGGTGGGAATTTTTTTTACAAACATCCTCTTGTATGTTATTATATAAACATATATAACGTGATTCCTTTTTAGTTGAATGCTAAAGTGCTGTACTGACTCCTTAGCAGGAAGGATGTATTTCTGGGTGTATTCTCCTTTTTTTTTTTTTGTGTGACTTTTAAAAAGGCTTTAAAGCCACTTGTAAGACAAAAAACAAGTTTAACTTTTGTGCTCTATTGGAGCTACGCAGAAATTCGTTACCACTAAACTAGTCTTGAGGTTTCCTGTTTGCAGTTGTTCTGTAAACGCAAGATACAAGGTGCTGGAGTGTAGCTACAGTTGTATTAGAGATTGGGATATCAGATATGTTGTGGGGCCAAGAGAAGCAAACATTGCTTAGAAGCTGTCAGAGGCATCCGGTTGAAGAAACAAAACCCCAAACCTTGCAGCATTGTGCCCTAAAACAATGGCAGGCGATACAGAGGGGAGGAGGGTTTGAGGTTGTGGCGGCAGGCTGTTGGGTAGCATCAAGATGAAATTACTTAGCTAGTACAGTTCTAAATTACTGGTTAATTAAGGCTCATCCTTCACTGTTTTTGAAGGTATACAGCCTGCTTCTATTTTAGCAAGAAGGATCATCTAAAAAAACCCCAGGCTTGCAGCGAGCGGCTGTAGCAGCGGGCCGCAGCAGCACCTCCGATGTGATTAACCGTTCCATTGGGCTGTATCACCCTCACAGTTTTATCTATAATTATTGTGGGTTTTTTTTTTTTCCTAAGTGACTCATAAGGAAACCAAGTACTTTTGCACCTAAGAACAAATGTCTCAAGACCTGCCGGAAAGGCTCGTGGTGTCTGCAGAGCCTGCCTTTGAAGTCACCCCTGCAGCTGGGCCGGCCTGGCAGCTGGTTGTTAACCTGCCCAGCTTGGGCGGATGGATAGACCTCAATCGAGAGCTCAAATGAAGTGAAAAATGTACAGGAAAAAAAAAATAATAGTTTGTTCATGGTTCTCTTCTTTAAAACTGTTTTAATAAGTATTACTTGCACATCCATAATCTGCTGGGATGCTGTGTGGGTTTTTGGGGCGGTCCTTTGTGTCTTTATTTTTCTTTAGGATTAGAGTTCATCTGACTACTTCTTGGTGGTGTTATCAAGGACATCCAATTTATGCTTTCAAATTAGTGGCACAATTGTAACTCTCTAGTACTTCTGCATTGCTCCAAATTTTCTTCAGAGTTGACACTAAAACTCTAAAAGCTTTGTGAGCGATTCTGCTATCTTGGGGTGCACTTGAAGATTAAAAGTGTTCAATTTTTCTTACTGTTTTTATACTCTAGTTAATGACAGAGAAGAAAATGGTTGTCACTGTAAAATAGTCCCATAGTTTAGAAATAAGTATTAAACTTTCTTTTTTCTTGCATCACATGCAGAAAATGTAATGTTCTGTCTAATGCTGTACTTATTCTATTGGTAATATTTAATTTATTCCAGACACAGTTTAATAACTTTTTATAGTTCTTAAAGAGCTGAACTTCACTTCTTTTGATACCTTCAGTTTACATTTCCTGCCTTAAGCTTGTTGCTCTCAGTTTTTCCTTTTCAAAGAAAGGACCAGGGGGAAGGGACACAGAAAACTCTAGAGCTTTTTACCTCTCTTTTTAAACAGGGTATTCTTTTAATCATGCAATACTTCTTTCATAAGTGCTAAATTATGAAAGTAGTTTGGGAAATGTAAAAAAACATAACTCCTTTGTAGTGGATCCATTTATTTACATCTTTTTTTCACATTTTTACTTTATAGCTCCCACTCATCCTTGCTTTCAGTTTTGGAAAACTGACCCTTCTAAAGTACTGACAGTGGCTTCTATTGATTGTGACTGTGTCTTCAGTTTGCACATCAAAGTAAATGAGATAATAATCACTTCCACTTACTCAACTATCACTTTTAGTTCAGTAGTCGATGCAGCCTTAGGAGACCTAATAGCAAAATACCCCAAATTAATTGTTAAGTTTGTGTGAAAACCCCAATCCATAAAAAAGGCTGCAAGGCT
>NW_010318571.1:0-457 GCF_000700745.2 Antrostomus carolinensis | reverse complement strand
TTAAAGATTCTCTTCTGAATCACAACCCTACTTCAAAATAAATCAGTAAGGTAGACAATGTCATTACCTGTGCTGGGAGAAGTCCACCACAGTAGGTTATCTTTAGTCAACAATTTTCAGGGAAAAAATGTGACCGAGCATTTTTTCTATTTACAAAGACATAAATGAGGTTGAGAGAACACTTGAAAAAGTGAGTAAAACAGAGGTGTTGGAGCTGAAGTTTTTATACTTAGAATCATAGAATGGTTAGGGTTGGAAGGGACCTTAAAGATCATCTAGTTCCAACCCCTCTGCCATGAGCAGGGACACCTTTCACTGGACTAGGTTCTTCAAAGCCCCATCCCACCTGGCCTTAAACACTTCCAGGGAGGAAGTATTTGTTTTACAATTCATACACTTTTAACTGTAAGAAATGTTGCTATTTATCTCTTCCACATCTCTCTATTGTTTTGCTCAA